>NC_053028.1:75083981-75210430 GCF_003073215.2 Triticum urartu | reverse complement strand
ATCAACTCCTCAACATGCTTCTTGATGAGATGAGACTGGAGGGATATGTTCCAAATCTTGATCTGGTTTAACACAAAACCGGATGCAGGTCAACTTCAGTATTGCAGTCTTACTGAAATCTGCTTTCAGGATTGGTAGTCATGTCAAGGAGGCTGGACTACACGCAATTTTTTATAAGAAATTCTGGCCAATATTGGACGATGAACTGGTAAAAGAAGTGCTGCAGGCAGTAAACACGGGAATCATTCCTGAAGGGTGGAACATGACCACTATTGTGCTCATACCGAAGGTTGAGAACCCGGAGACGGTTGCACAGTTCAGACCCATAAGTCTTTGTAACGTTGTTTATAAAGTAATTTCAAAAATGCTAGCGGCAAGGTTAAAACTACTACTTCCAGACATCATCAGTGAAACCCAAAGTGCGTTCGTGCCTGGAAGGATTATTACCGACAACGTTATTGTTTCTTATGAGTGCCTTCATACAATGAAGAAGAGGAAAACAGGGAAGCAAGGGACATGTGCCGTGAAGCTGGACATGCACAAAGCTTACGATAGAGTGGAGTGGGTGTTTTTGGAGGCAATCCTTGGGAAGCTTGGCTTTGATGCAAGATGGATAAAATTGGTTATGGCATGTGTGACTTCAGTGCAGTATAAGGTAAGGTTCAATTCAAATGAAACCTTGCCGTTCTCACCAACAAGAGGGCTTCGGCAAGGGGATCCCCTCTCTCCTTACTTGTTTCTGCTGTGTGCGGAAGGTCTATCTGCACTTATTTGCCATGAGGAGAACCTTGGGAATTTACAAGGAGTTCAGGTGTGCCGTGACTCCCCTCGTATCTCACATTTATTATTTGCGGACGACTCCCTCATCTTGATGAAAGCAGACTGTAGGAATGCCCAAACCTTGAAAAGAATCCTAGATGACTATTGTGCAGCATCAGGCCAAATGGTGAGCGAGGCCAAGTGTTCTATCTTTTTCAGCCCCAATACAGAGGTGGAAACAAAAGCCGATGTGTGTCAAATACTGAATATAATGACTGAGGCGCTGTCTGACGAATATTTGGGGCTGCCATCGATGATTGGAGTAGACAAGGTAACTTGTTTCAAACATCTAATTGAAAGAATCCAGAAAATGGTAAATGGGTGGAAGGAGAGAACTTTATCCTATGGTGGAAAAGAAGCACTAATTAAAGCGGTGGCCCAAGCCATCCCTACATATGCGATGAGTGTATTTAAATTCCCAAAGAAAATTTGCAAGGGGATCACTGATGCAATGTCGCAGTATTGGTGGGGTGACGAGGAAGACCATAAAAGGATGCATTGGTTTGCTTGGTGGAGAATGTGTATTCCGAAGGAAAAGGGGGGTATGGGGTTTCGAGATGTCCAGAGTTTCAACTTAGCCATGCTGGCCAAGCAGTGTTGGAGGCTGATTGAGCATAATGAGTCCCTGTGTGCAAGGGTATTAAGAGCGAGATACTATCCCACTGGCAACATATTGAATTGTGAACTGAAGAAGGGCTCCTCTTATATTTGGAGAAGCATTTGGGCGGGCATACAAACATTCAAAGAAGGTTGTATTTGGAGGGTTGGCGATGGTGCAAAAATTAATATCTGGAGTGACTGCTGGATCCCCAACAGTTTTTCAAGGAAGGTGGTCACTGTCCGGGGTAACCAAGTGCTCACAAAAGTAATTGAACTCATAGACCCGATTACAGGTGAATGGGATGAGCAGCTGATCCGTGAATCTTTTTGGCATATCGATGCAGAACGCATCCTACAGATCCCCTTGCACCAACAAGTAACAGAAGATTATGTTGCTTGGCATCTGACTAGGAGCGGGATTTTTTCAGTCAGATCAGCTTACTATAAACAATGGGAGGTTTCATATGTAGGCGAGGCAAATGAAGCAAACTTGTTTGGTGGGACAGCGCCACACCCAGTATGGAAGAAATTATGGAGTTTGAAAGTTCCTGGGAAAGTCAAGATCTTTTTGTGGAGATGCTTACATAATGCAATTCCGTGTTTCAGTGTCCTAGCAAACAGGCACATAGGCCACGTCTCTCAGTGCCCAATATGTCGTTTGGCTGCTGAGGATATTAAGCACGCCATCTTTAGTTGTGAGCGAGCCAAAGCAGTTTGGTCATCTTTGGGGATTTGGAATACTATATCTAATGCTCTACTGGTGGACCGATCGGGAGCAACAGTACTGGAATTTCTATTGTGTGATCAGGTGCATCAGAAGGTGTATATGGATCAGTTTGACCTACCTGAACTTATCGCTACGGCTAGTTGGTATATCTGGTGGCAGAGAAGGATGCATGTTAGCGGGGAGGTAGTTCAACCTCCGGCGCGAACAGGACAATCCATTCATGCACTTACTCTGAATTTCACCCGTGCGATGGCCGTTCCCGCGCCAACACCGAGGATAAACTCTTGGCCAATAGTTCTGGAGTCGCAACAGCTCTTGAACGTTGATGCATCTTTTCGGGAGGAGGATCATTCGGGGTCATGTGGAGCCATTATAAGAGACCACAAAGGGAACTTCATAGCAGCTTCTACCTCACGTATTGACCACGTCGCAGACGTAGTCTCTGCTGAAGCTGCAGCACTCCGGGAAGGTTTGAAGTTAGCTATTTCGATGGGTTGCAATAACATCATGGCGAGGATGGATAACTTCATTGTAGTAAACGCCCTACAACTGAATGAAGGACAATCAATGGTGGCTGGCCCTGTCTTGGAAGAATGCAGAGATTTACTAAGAGGTTTAGGGAAGGTTTTTCTTGAGCATTGTAATAGAGAGTCAAATACGACAGCTCATGTGCTAGCTGAATATGGCCGTGCAAACGATCCGTCTCTGTGGATCGAGGCACCACCAAGTTTCATTGCCAAGGAATCTGTGGATCGAGGCACCACCAAGTTTCATTGCCAATTCCTTGGCAGACGATGTATCTGTTATTTAGTTTAATAAAGCTAGCCATGAAGGCCTTCCCGTCAAAAAAAAAACATAGATGATCCAGTCCTATAAAAAGTACACGTGACACGTCCAAAATTAATGTGAAAAAAAGGAAATCCTCACGTAAGCAAACAGAAGGGAAGTCTCTACCCGCTCCCACAAATTAAGAAGGCCCCGTCCCCGTTAAAATCTCCAACCATAAAATGTCTAAAAAATTCCAACGATAAAAAGGAAAAAGAATCAACGATAAGGTTTTTTTTAACTTAGAATCCACGATCAGGCTGTTTGCTGAAATACGTAAAAAAAAAAGAAAAACAGTGGCTGATTGCTGAAATAAAAAAAGCCAACGAGTTTTTTTTTTAAAAAGTCAACAGAATCTCCACGTGAATTATCAGTAAAAACATAAATTAAATTTTTATATATTAAATGCACGGTTCAGATCAATAAGTGAACGTGATTAGAGTTGTAACAATATATGGTGTGTATATCAAGGAAAAAAAGTCATAGACGTCCTGTCAAATCAAAAGCTAAGAAAAATAAATAATAGATAGACCGATCTGCACAACTCATAAACTTAGATCGTCCTCGGTAAAAAAAAATTTAGATCGTTCTCCTGCCCTACCGGACCTCCTCTTCCTCCTCAGTCTCGCCGCCTGTGGTCGCAGCGGCTTGCCGTCGGATGGAAGAACCTCCGATCCTGTTGTACCATTATTGCAACGATCTCTCTGTCCAATATGCAAAATCTTATGCCTCTGCCGTAATTGCAATAGCTGGCGTCATGCAATGGTCTTTGTCTCTCCTAGAACGCTCCCGTCGGTTCACTTCTACATATTATCGTCGGACGCAATATCCTGCAACCATCCACGCCACAGTATGCAAGGGACTGGAAAATTTGACTAGATCCAAACAACCCTCAAGTTTGTTCTTCCGACACCTAATCTCATTAGTTATATGAGGCGCATGAATGTGATTAGTGATGGGTGCGAATATGGATGCTATGATGATTGACGTGCTCCCTATGATACCCATGAATACTGAGTAGATTGAGTAGATGATAGGTCAACTAAGCATGTTGTTTTCAGATTCTGCGTACACGAGATGCTAATCAAATCGTTCTTTTGATGTAACTGCGTTTTGAACTGCGAAACATTGGCATGCAGAGATGAATAACAAGAATATGCTACAACCTTGCTAGGCGTACTGACTAGAATAGTTTCCTTATGAGCGCTAGACCTCATATCAAACATGGCCCTTCTGTCTTTGCCACCATTTGGATGTATGAATTATTTGACACCGATGTTACTAATTGTTTGGGCACGCCCACATACTGTGTGTTAATTATGAAACTGTAGAGCCTTAGTATGTCACTGTTCTATCCTTTCTCATTCGAATAATTTGATTACCTTTTCAAAGTGGAGATGGTTAAAGACTTTTGTTATTATACCCAACTAATGATGTGCAGTTTCGAACCAAAAAATTAAAATGACATGTTATGAAATACATACGACCAAATTTGGTTTCACAGCTATACTATTTTCTGTGGTATGTAATTTTACAGAAGGTGGTCTCATTATATATTCCCCCCTATGTTGCTCCATTATTTACTAATTTAAAACATTGGCCATCAAAAAGCGCCATGAGATCACAACATGTGCTATATTAAAATGTTAACTGCAAAGACGATGTTGTGAAGACTAATCGTTCTGAACAGCTATACTACAAAGACGATGTTGTGAAGACTAATCGTTTGTTTTTTGAATCTAGCGATTTCATTAATTTCCCTTTCCTGAAGATCTTAATTGTCGGAATAAGTTTCCAAGCATTAATTGGCTATATTTATAGGACCAGCATGATTTTTCTTTGAAAAAGGTTGACTTCTTAGAGGCCTTCTATATGTAAAGTGGTACCAAGCCAGCAAATGAGTTTGTTTACCTAATCTTATTTTGTCTGCAACATGATAAATGGTGTACTTCTCATGAGTCCGCTTGCTTGGTTTATATCCTCCTTTATTAGTGGAGATTAGCCATTTTACTATATCCACACTAGAATACCAAGAGATAAATCTCCAAACAGGGTGGATCTAAAATATTAGTTGGTAATATAATAGCACAATTACCAGTGAATCAGCAGTTGGCAACTATGCCCATGCGGGTTTCTGCTATAAAAGATAAGTGGGCAAGGTTTTCAAGGCAAGTATTCTTAATCTATGCTAAAAAAATAGTGGCGCCGATTTCTTCTTCGACCAGATGCTTAAGTAAGCCATAAATCTACATTATGTTTCAGTGCACATGTCAAGAAATATTGCACATGTTATCAATTAAGTTTCACATTTAACTGCATACTTTTTTAGTTAACACAACATCGCTAATTATAAATTGGCAACTAAAATTATAATGTGTTGTAAACCTGACTGTTCGGATGACTCTTTCGTCGTGTGACAAGTGTGTAAAATTGATAGACATAATTGTTAAACAAAATAAACACAATAGGCATTACATATGGACCATTAGTAAATTAGGGTTAAAGAGAAAATATTTATCCCATTGATGAACATCCTGTGTTATCATAAATCTCTGAAGAGGTGGCCCGGTTTCAAAATACCGACATGACATATTTGATTTTCCAATGTAATCTTTGATTTTGTACAATAAATGTATACTAATTTTAGTATTTAATGCCTAGTTAAAGTTACTAGCCCGTGTAGATGCACGGGGTTGATGACTAGTAACCATAATCACAGTGAATATCCAGGAGGTAGTACCGTCCCAGGGATATTCATTATCTCAAACAATGCAAACGGTTAGTCCACAATGATAATAATCATAACCATCATATATCACAAGTCATAATCAATATTTTGGTTTAGTAGTTTCTCCTCCGAAGACCGACACTAAGACCGACACTTGACCCATCCCAGACTGTAGTCCTTAACCATGGACACGGCTATTCGAATAGGTTTAATATCTCTGCAGAGGGTGTACTCTTTACCCACGAGTAACGGATTTCTTTAGTCCATCGGAACTAATTCCGTCTACGGTCTTTTGGTTGAAAACACACCTGACTTGCACACACCAGCTTTTACTCGTGTCTGGAATCACCCATGACACCTGTTAAGTAAAACTCTAAGTGGGGAGGCTACAACCTCGCGTAGCATGGGATCAAATTTCTATCGCGCGCTCTAAGGGGTGCCCCCCTCTCGGTCCCAACCGGAAACACCCATGCCCCTGGACCAGGTGGCATGCCTACCGGATGCAGCCGGTATCTTCCACCATGGCCTCTCTATACGGTGTGTGCTAAGACAGGGGTTGACAACTTACTGAACCGTACCCTACTTTCGGCAGGGACAAGTGGCAGCACGAAAACACGTGTGGGGGTTACTGGAACAAGACTCGATCTACGGCCGACTCAGGAGGCTTAAGTATTTCCTGCATGATTAGCTCAAGGATAATATTTCACACCCATCAGACATAACCACCACTCATCATACCTTCCCCTGCCCTACCGGTCATAACCGTCTCGACTAGGGACAAGCTCGGGTCTACCCAATACAGAGGCTTTCCCAGATCCTTCCCGGTAGGCATGAGAGGCATATGAGGGTGATTGCTATCATAAGCATATCCATTTCCAACAGCAAGTATTTTCGTTATGCACTCAACGCGTATGATCATGTCGTTATAAAAATAATTAATGCTCCATGTCGAGGTGGTATTATAACCGTATCAAACAGTCCCCAAAATATTACGCCATGGTTCAGAATGCTTGCCTTCAAGTTGTGGAGAGGCAGGGTGCACTCCAAAACTTTGAAAGTTTCCTTCTCTCTCCAACAAATCCTATTTTTGGGAATATTTGAATTAATACATAATTTAAAAAACAGTACAAAAAAGTTGTTTGGAAAATTTTGAAATAAATATGAAAATAAACTAGACAATATTTGAGAAACAACAGAAAAAGAATCAAGTCATTTGGATTTATATTTTAAAAGTTATAGCCAGTCAAAGTTCAGTCAATTCTGTTTTTAAAATAAAACAGAAAAAGGAAAACGCTTCGATGAGAATACGCTTTCGAGCAGAGGAGACGTACTCTGGGGCGATGCGCTTTCACTTAAAGCACGTGGTGGCGGGGCTGGCCACTGATAGTGGGTCCAGGGGGCCCACTGGTCAGGTTTGACCAGTCGCCGCGCCTCTTCTCCCTCCTCTGTCCGAGCGGGGCGGAGCTCCGGTGAGGCTCGCCGGCGAACGGCGGCACCGTTTGAGAAACTGAAGCCATCCGCGGGCTCAGGGGGTCGAGGCGGTCCTATCGATGGTCGCTCCGGCCCCGGGGGTGGACGGAGTCGCCGGCGGCAAGCTCCACAGCGGAAGGTGGCCGTCGGGCAAAGTGTGTTCTTGCCTCTGGTGGCTCCTGAACAGAATTGAGCAGGGGGATGGATTCACGAGAGGAAGAGAAGTCTTCTAGTGGAGAGAGTGGATAGGGGGAGGCCCTGGTGGAGCCGGAACGGTCGAGACAGTGGCGGCGGTTGTGGTTGCCGAAGAAGAAGAAGACGACCATCTCCGGTCCTTCTACTGCTACGGGAGGATCAGTGAGAGGGTGAGAGGGGTTGCTTGAGGGTTTGGCGAGCTCGGGGGGTCCTTATATAGGCGGTTGAGGTCGGCTGCGACGATGGCCGTGGATAAGAACGTCGGCGACCGCCGTTCTGTAGCGGGCGGGCGACGTGGCGACGACGAGCGCTAGCAGACGGCTTGCGGATAAACTTGAGCTGCTCAAGGGGGCAGCTGGCGAGCCGGGGTGGCTCGGGCGGCGCCGTCCGGGGCAGAGGCGCACTGTGGCCGCCCGCTAGCCGTCGTTTCCGACCTGACGGCGGCGCTGTAGGGCGCCAGGGGCGGCTCTGCGGCGAGGAAGGGGGCGGGCGCGTCGACTGGGTGAGGGGAAGGGCCAGAGCGAGCGCGGGGCGTCGGCAGCGGGACGCGGCGACTCGCATGCACGCACGTGTAAAACGCGCGCTCTGGGCGCGCCCAGTGCACGCACACAATGTGTTTGCTGAAATGCCAGCGTGTGCTAGAGTGCATAGGGGAGGCTGGGGGTTAGCAGGCCTGGGTTAGGGTTAGTTAGGAGCTCAATGGACATGGTTGTTAGGTCAGATGATCAAGTTCACGAAGTAAACTTAAAATCATGCCAATACTGGCCATGCACTCAGGGTGTTTGACAAAATGCCAATGGCATCTAGGCAACTCTTGGTGTGGCCCAAATTTCCATATCATAGTCTCTTTAGATGATACAGAGGGTGGTGAAGTTAGTTTGCCAAAAGCTCAAACTTGGTAGTGTAAGTTTTGCCAAACTTCAGTTCTGGGCAGAAGAAAAAGGGCATGTTTGCATGCATTTAAAATCCTTCAATGAGTCCACTCTCCTAGACTTAAGGGTTTTGCAAGGTGTAATACAAGCAGGAGAAAGCTCATGGCCACTAGAGCAAAATTTAATAGGGGTGCAGTAGAAAAAGTCAAACTGGACCAGAAAGTAAAAGAGGTTGATTCACTCAAAATTTTCAAAGAACAAAAAAGGGTTTTTGCATAAAGTTGCATAATATACTCCTATGAACATCCCATAATTTTGGTGGAGGCTAGAAAGAAATATTTAAATGGGTTGTAGTGCAAAATTGCCCACTGGACCAGATTTGAAAAATTGGTGTAGAGCTCAAAATATTACATGAATGAAATATATTTTTGCATAAAAGTGATTTACAAACATCACATGACATCTCCAAATTTTGGTGAAAATTTTAAATAAATTTATCAAGTGGTTGTAGTTCAAAAAGAGCTCCAAAACTAATGAAAAATCTTTTTAATGAATAAGCTCAGAGAGAAATAATTGTGCAAATAAATTCCACTGATAATAGAAATGTTTTCTTGAGAGGTTAAACAAGTCCAATAATATTTTTGGAAAGTTTTTTCACTTGAGGTAAAAACTCCATAATAAGTAAAGGAATGGCTCTGAAATCAAAAGAAAATCCAAAAAATTAAAAGTTTAAATTCCTTGGCAAAATTTTAATTAATAAAACAAGGTCAAAAAGTTTGGGGTGTCACAGTTAGACGGGCCACAGCCCGCCCAGTTAATACCTGCAGCGATGTTTTCGTTGTTGTTCAAAGGAGAAAAATTAATATCTGGGCTAAACATCGAAAAACTCTGCAGTGCTCACACCTCAAAAACACAAATACTGCTCGAGTTGCTTGGTCCCAGCTGTCGGCCGCTTCTTGTGCAATTCTATCGTTTATTTTTTTCGAAATGGATTCTCTCGTTTATTGACTACTACATAGGTTGACAATGGTGTGGGACCGTGATGTCAGGAAACCAGGAGGAAGCAAAATAAATTACTCCAGCGAGCGCTTCCACCTCTGCCTTGTTGTCACCCGTGGAAACCCCTTTCCTCCCTTTTTTTGCTCGGGCAAGGACCAATGCATGCATCACGTCCATGCGGTTATTAGGCAAGAAATAAAAGCGCTTTGCATGCTATGAATTACGATGGCCTGCATGGGTAGCTAATAAGGCATCCTCTTAACTGCTGTGATTAAATGTTGTGTTTAGAAGAGAGAAATATTCTTCTTTTCCACCAATCTGCTTGCACCTAGGTCATGATGCACCTTCTAATACGACTTATTCACCTAGACGGAGGGAGTATAGTTTTATACATATATATAATAAGGAGGCACTTGCGTACGTGAGGCTATGGACCTGATGGGTCCCCATTGTCATCCTCTCCAAGTAAAGTCATATCCTCGCCCGCGCACGCTTTCCGCCCGAAACAGTCAGCGACGCCCGCCCCGCTTCCCGGTGCAGGCGATTGCTTCGCCTTCAAACGACACAAGTGTCGTCCGTCCGTCCATCTGCCGCCCACATTAATGATACGCGGTTGCCGAGGCGGCTACTCCGACGCCACACGTCCGTCCCTCCGCCTGCCCACCATTGCTATAAACTGTTGCGCCGGCCATAGCCGCAGTCATCCGCATCCGTTCCCTTTCTCCTGTCCACACAACTACTGCCCACCATGGCTTCCTCGCGCTCCAGCGCTCTTCGGGACGGGCGGACGACGGACCACAAGGAGATGGCAACCATTGCTGCCGACCGGCTGGCCGGCAGGCAGCCGGAGGACGACGACGTCCCAATGGAGAACATGGTAGTCGATGATCCGGCACCAACCCCCTCCTCCGCGCCATCCTTGCCGGTGCATTGCACCATGACCATCGGCAAGGCCCGTGCCCAATATATGGACAGTGTGAGGCAGATGCGTCAGGAGCAGTTCCGGGAGGCGCAGGCCGACGCCGCCTACAACCACCATCTCCTCCAGGAGCACCTGCAGGCGGAGGAGCAGATCACCGCGGAGCGGGTGGAGCAGGAGGCGCTACTTGACTCGTACCGCTCCGCCCACAAGGGCCGCCTCGAGCGCTGGCGGTACCGCATGCGGGTGGCGGAGGCTGCGGCCGCCTACAAAGAGGCTAGCAAAGAGGGCGATGAAGCGGGTGAGGTGCTGTTTGGCGAGACCGAGGATGAGGCAGAGGACAATGCCAGCTCCGACGAGTCCCCGCTCCGCTGGCATCGACGAGGCCCTGCTCCGCCGAGGCCCCACGGCGCCAACAACGAGGCAGAGGACAATGCCGGCTCCGACGAGTCCCCGCTCCGCTGGCGTCGACGAGGCCCTACTCCGCCGAGGCCCCGTGGCGCCAACCACGAGGCAGAGGACACCGCCGGCTCGGCCAAGGCCCCGCCCCGCCAACAACGAGGCAGAGGACATCGCCGGCTCAGCCGAGGCCCCACCCTGCCGGCAACGCGGGGGGGGGGATTTCCACCGCTCCGCTGAGGCGCCGCCCGCCGGCAACGAGATAAAGGACATCGCCGGCTCCGCCGAGGCCCCGCCCCGCTGCCAACGAGGTCGCGCCACACAGAAAACGAGGAAGCGTAGAACACGGTAGGTCGCCACCGCTTGGGTCCAAGTAAGGCCACCGCTCCTACCCTCCTGTTGAAGCCAAGCTAGGCGGGTTGACCATTGACGGCCGGTTAGCTTCTTGGCGGCGACGTGGAGTCGGGGAGTTCTGCTGGAGAATAATGCTGCTTCTACTTAGCTGCTGGTGCAGTTGGCTGACTGACACGTGGGCCCAATAGGCCACATGTCAGTTACGCAACTGCACCTGCAGTTAAGTCACTGAAGCTTCTGTTCGGCTCAGCGGGACACAGGTGGGTAGCTTCGGTTAATTAATTATACCTCCAGTGCACCCCTTTTTAGTTGAAGAATGTATGAAATGTAATGAAATCTGGCATGTTTATATGAAATCCGACCGTGTATGAATGAATTTCTTTCGATTAGTTTGAATTCCTGTATCACTGGCATTGGATGAACATTGAAAACAATACGTACTAGCATTATTCCCAGGGTGATCACCTCGTTTGCAGCAGTTTCACATGTACTCCCTCCGGTCCTTTCTAGTCTGCATACAAGTTTTGTCTGCAGTTAAAGTATCTCTACTTTGACCAATCTTATACAAAAAACTATGCACTTTCACAATGTGCGAAGTAAAAAGGAACAGAAGGAGTACAAAGAGTTTGAGCAGCTTTTTAGCGTTTCTGTACATTGCAATCAAACACACAGGCCTGGCAATTCATAGAGAACATTCAATACAATCGATGATTATGCATCTCAGCGACTCACATGTCAGAGGCAATATTTACTTCACAATTAAAGAATAAAGAAAAAATTGATCGACGCTGCTAACAGCAAAGGGTGTCCCATTCGAAAATATCAAACGCATGTCTTGCTAAAATCAATGAGCAAAATTTGAGAAGGTTGTCCCATTCCAAAATATCAAATGCCTACGATTGTGGAATGTGCAGGGTTTGCCATCAGTTCAGACATTGACATGGCACCTCGTGCTAAATAAACCAGCTGTTCTTTTTGTGCAGTTCCACCAAAATCAACCAAAGTCGCGCGTAGCTTGTATGATTTCGCCCTTATATGTTGCAACGCCTTGAACTTATCGGCACCTCCTTTCTTGTGGTGGAAATGAATGATTCGATGTATTCGTGAACATTTTGTGCAGTTCCCATTGAAATCAAGCTGAGCACCCCTGTTTGCACAAATACAAAAAAGTGATCAGTATAGAGCAAACTGTACTATGAATTGACAGTTTCAACAGGCACATACATGGTTCATGTAGAGCACACTTTTAGAAAAATGGAACTCACCAGAAAGAATCCTAGAACAACATTGTACTCGCGCATCACAGCAAAAAAATGGAGATTTTGTCAGTCCTTCTGAGCTGAAGTTAGTCTGGTCTTGTGGGGAGTAATGTAACCATCCTTCAACTACTCCTTCTGATGATAAGATAGACAGGGCTTCTTCATCCTGGCATAATAGGAACTAGTCACTTCACGTACTCCATATTCTTCTTCAGAGGAAGATGATCCTGTTGTGCAAAGACAAGAGGACTACTAAATGCTAGCATCACTGTTTGCTCGAGAAAAGGAAAGGAAATATTTAAAACAGCACAGATGAAGCACTTCTCAAGGACAATACCACTTTTTCATGACAGTATCTAAACAGTAGCACAACACCAATAGAGATGACAAAGCTCAATCATATGGATGTAATCAGTGGGTGAGTACCAACCTTTGTCAGGAGGCTTATTGTGTAGAGCATACAGATGAAGCAATTCTCTGGAACCATTTGTTGCTATCTACAGTGGTGGCCATGCTTACTATATACTCCTCGATTAGTTTAATGTTTCCAACATCTTCTTGTGCAGTTCCACTAAAATATATGGTATCTTCAAAGAAGATCCCTGTTTGCACAAGTAGAGATAATTACATATTAGATTAAGAGTGGCATCAAATCAGTGGAAAAACAATTGCTCATTCCAACCATAGCAATAAATTAAGATGCAAAACTATATCATTACTTGTGTCATCACAGTTCCAGTGCTTCATTACAGCACCAGGAGTTGATTTTTGTTTTTCTTCCCCTTGTTCTTCCCCTTCATCACTTGGTTCAATAACAAACAAGCTTCGCCTTCAATGTAAGATTTGGCATGTCAATCAGGGAGCACAAGTATAGTACTAAACTTAATTTTCTGATGAAAGTGGCAAAATACAGGCCAGCAGTTGTGAAATATCCTTATCTTACCTCAATGGGATATTACGGTGCACATACAGATTGGAAGTCTTGTCTCCATTTGTGCAGTTCACTAAAATCAAGCAACATTATCGTATAAGTAGCACAACATATGAATGCACACTGCAGAATCATGTGAAAGAAGGCTAGTACTGACCTCTCATGATGCGGAATTCAAACAACTCACAAGAAGAAGATCTGAACCAAATTTGTCTTAACGGATAGGAAGTAAGATCTCCTCTTGTGCAGTTCCACTAAGATCAAGCAATCAAGCAACGTTGTCGGTGTGACATTTTGGTTGAACTGCACAAAACACTCTTAAAACAAAAGTGTTTTGTGCAGTGCAACAAAAGGTCACAATGGCAACGAGGTGAAGTAGATAACCCTGTTTACACAGAGGTGCAAAGGAAACAATTAGTGGTCAATAACGGTGGATGACACAGAAGCCAACAAAAAGAAGCATCTACCTTATCTAAATGGGAAAGAAAGCAAGACAGTAGCATTTCTCAAACGGTGGCATTGATTAATATTAACATAGAGATTATATTAACAATAAAATTGGTTAAACATGTAATTTGCTTTTAACTGTGACATTGCATCAATTTTCCAGCGGCATTATTAGAGGGTGTTTGTTTACAGGGACATTTTGGTGTAGGGACTAAAAAAACTCCGTGTCAGTCCCATCTAAACCAAACAGGAGGGACTTTTAGGGACTAAAAGTGGGCATTTGGGACTAAAGAAAGAAGACCCCGAGGGAGTCTTTTTGGGACTTTTTCCAACAGTTGCCCCTGCCACGCATCGCACCTTGTCTCTATTAGTTCATTACTAGGGGTAACATGGTCTTTTAGCATATCATTTAATAACCTCTAGTCCATGTTTAGTCCCTGGAACCCAGCAGGTAGGGAATAGGGAGTTTTTAACCAAACAGGGCCTTAGATTAACAACAGCTAATGAGTTGCACGGGACAGTGGACGCACCAGCACCATGTGCATCTACCGATGTACTGTGGTCATGCACAGTCTGTTGCAACAAAGAACAAACAACCAAGGAGCATATTTGTGTTGGTCCTGGTTTTGTTATCTTTAGACGCCTTTCCCTATGTGAGCGCAGCAAATCTAGTCCTGCTCAAACTCTACAGCCTTGTCCCTTCCTTTCCTTTTTGAACTAGTACTTTCGCCCCTTCCTTTCCTCTTTGAACCACGTCCTAGATTTATGCGATACAACTTTCCCCACTACTTTCCCACATTCCTTTCCTCTTTGAACCACGTCCTAGATTAATGCTATACAACTTTCCCCCTTCATTTCCTCTTTGAACCACGTCCTAGATTCATGCTATATACAACTTTTCCCACTACTTTCCCCCACTCCTTTCCTCTTTGAACCACGTCCTAGATTCATGGTATACATGCAGCTAGAGCAATGCATGTGGAGTAAGTAAATTATACCTTAAGGTTCTTGGGGCGTGGTTCGGTGGGCGACGGGACGGCGGCGAAGAAGAAGGGGTCGGAGGCCCTCCCGCGCCACCGCTGGGTGGAAAGTGAACAGCTGCGCCGGTAGTCCCTCGCCGACGGTGACAGCGTTAAGCCTCCTTCCCTTCCCGGTGGACGGATCCTGCCGGCTCTTAGAGCAGCAGTGAGGGGAGAGAGAGGCCTACGAAGTCTTGTTTAGATCTGGAGAGGGCGAGAGAGTGAGGCTCCAGCGTGTATATATATACTGGAGAGAGAGTGTGAAGCGTGCAAACCCTAGAAAACATTTTGACCAGTCAAAGAATCCTCCTGGCACAAATTATGCTCAAGTGAACCCGAGACCTCAAGTTTGATGAGCGAACAGGCTAACCAGCTACACAACCCTCCCGTTATGTTCAACGAGAGGGAAATAACCTTTTATACATTCCTGCATTCGTGTGACAAGCATGCCGTGTTTTTTTTGTGTGTGTGGGAGTCATTGGGATTTCAATCATAATCGTGGCTTTGGTGGTCAGACTATCCACAGTGGTGCAGAAATAATGCAGCCTTAGTCACCTTACCTCTCTCCACGTAGTACGTTGGGTCCCACCAGTCAGAGGGTGAAACAAACAAATTAATAAGAAAAATTAAAAGCGCCAGCGGTGTATCTTACCTCACACATCTCGCTACTGCTCGGGAACACTGTCCAATTGATCCCTCTGTTCGCTTACGTACTATTTTAAGTGAATCCTTATTATAACATGCACACAAATTTTGGGCACTTGTATTCGAGTTAAGTCAGTGTGCCACCGTATCTTGTATACTTACTACTCCCTCCGTCTAGGTGTAATAAGTCACGTTAGAAGGTGCAACAGGACCAAGGTGCGTGTGTGTGTGTGTGTTTAACACCATGTGTGTGTTAGAGAGAGCGACAGATCGACCTACTCCTACAGAGAGATGTTGTGTAGTGTACGATTTTAGCCGCGAGAGTCGGTGCATCCTCTCGTTTCCGGGCGTGTCCGGTAGGGACATGCGGAGAGCTGCCACGCCCGCTCCTGACCAGCCTGGCCCGCCCAAAGCCCCTCCATCGCCCGCGCGCACTTCCCGCCCGAAACGGTCACCACCGCTCCAAAGAATCGGTGCCGCATTCATGCCCGGGCAGAGCGGACGCAACCTCTCACTGGCGCAAGAGTGATGGTTGCTTCGTCCGTCCAACTTACTGCTGGGTCTATGTGATTTGATGGCTCATTGGTCTTTATTACTGAGGTGGTAGGACTGCTGGATGTCCCACGCTTTCGGCGAAAGGAGGTATACTACTACTAGATTACAATTTTCTCCATTCTTATAGCGGAGGCGTGCAAGAGCAGTGAAAACACGCAGGCTCAGTGATTACATGGCCCACATCACACTATCACCATGCGAACCTAACTCTTTACATAGTACTCCCTCCGTTCCTAAATATTACTACCATCATGACAAATGTGGTAGCCAAACTAAATAAACTCCCATCATCATTTAGATCATCCCACATAAGGAAAAAAGATTAGCCAACTCCTACTGCATAATGGGATTATATTTTTCTTTTTGACATGTTAATGGGACTTAAAAGCTCACTTACATGCATGCTACCGGTGCATGCTTGCATGCAGACATGTTGATGTGATTTAAAACCCACTCACATGCATGTGGCACGGTATTTCTGCATGCTTGCATGTGGCTTAGTGCGGAGCCTCTCAACATCTAGATCAGACGGCTATTATGGACTAATTTACTTCATCTAACAGCTACATCAATTTTGATGACGTGGCTCAAGGAGAGGATAGAGAATTCCTAGTAGTGTGGGCTAGCTATTACTAGTAGATAAGTCTTTGTAGAGATTCCACTACATACAGAACAAAATGAATGAATCTACACTTAAAATGCATCTATATACATCCGCATGTGGTTCATGGTGAAATCTCTACAAAGACTTATATTTAGGAACGGAGGAAGTACTAGTATAGTACGTACTGTAATTTATCAGCGAGATAAATTTGTACAATGCTATGAAGCTTCCAGCTTCTGTTACATGTATCTTGCGTCCAAGGTTGCCCATTGCAACATTTCATCAAATACAAAGGAGACTAACATGCATGCTATTGCATCTCAATGATTGACAGATCATAGCAAATATGTACTCCCTCCGTTCCAAAATAAGTTTCTCAACTTTGTGCAAACTTTAGTATACAAAGTTGTACTACTACTAAAGTTGACACTTATTTTGGAACAGAGGCAGCTAAAGAAAAAAATAATCCATGCAGTCCCTAGCCCTTGAACCGTGAACCCTGACCAGGCTTCAATTTGCTGGCAATGTCCGAGCTTCCTAATAAATGAAGATTGCAACCTTTTGACCATCGGATCATTTTGTGCAGTTTCACCAAAATCGAGATGAGCATCCCTGTGGCAAAGAAATTGAACAAGCGTGATTAGAATAAGATTACTGGGACTAGTTGATGAGACATAAACTCATCACAAATACAATACGTAGAAGCCAATAGAGGTATGTGTGGGGCAAAGAAGTAGAGAAATATCCACAGGGAGTGATGTGGGCATCTGGAGTAGTGGTGCAAGCCGGCTGTAAAGGGAGTTGTACCTGAGGGACGTAGCTCAACCTTTAGGAGGGCGGCGGGAGGCGGCAACTGCCCACGTTGCGGCAGTGAGCAAGGGACGAAGGCAACCTCACCAGCTTTGTGAGAGAGAACGGCGGGGACCCCTGATCGAGACGTGCCGACATTGGGTTTTCGCCGTCGGCGACGGCCACCGCATCTACACTAAGCATCCACCCCTTCCCCAAGAGGACGTGATCCGCCGGGATGTTAGAGATGTGGCCACAGTCGTTTTGTGCGAGAGAGTGTGAAGAGAGCAACCCCAGCAAGCAACCGTGTAGGCTGGCCCGTCCTGACTATGTATATAGTGGAGCGGTTTCCTTTTCTCTCCACCTATCATATTGCGTACGTGCCACTGAAGAAAAAAACTTTATTTATAAATGACGCGACACCTACTACTCGTTCTCCTATAACCTTGCGCTTGGCATCTCCAAAATATTAACCTTGCGATTGGCTCTTCGCCTCTTCGAGAAGTTGAGCAATAATGGTAGTGCAGTATATATCGTTCTGGCTATATGAGACCGAATGAATTGCTGCATGTCCACCACGTGGGCGAGGGTCGAGGGGCGAGGGAGAGTGCTACATACGGAGCAAAATGAGTGAATCTACACTCAAAAATACGTCTATATACATCAGTGTTTGGAGTATGTACTAGTAGTTCATATTGAAATCTACTAAAGGACATATATATTCCAAACAATATGATATAATCTCTATAACCAAGGTAGTAGGGACAAGGAGTAAATGGAGGGAGTAGTAAATTTTTCTCCTCGTCCTGCGAGCCACTGCGCGCATGGGCGAGGGAGCGGGCGTAAGGCGTAGTAAGCAAGCTTCACCTCATCCTGCGAGTCACCGCGCCCGTGGGCGGGGGAGACGGCGTACTAAGCAAGCTTCTCCTCGTTCTGCGAGTTGACGGGACACATCAAAAGTACTCCAGTGTATAGAGCCTTGCCTCTAAGGTAGGCCCCACATGGTTTGCCTCTTTTTTTAACATAACACGTCAAGTCGCAATTTGTTTGTTCACCCGTGGTAGACGATCCTCCCTCCACCAAGTGGACAACCAGTACACATGCCAAATTACCACGTGGGCTGCCTTTTTCGTACAGAAATGAGCTCCACCGTGTACCCACGCGGGTGTGGTTGGGAAAGAGACGGGAGTACGTGCACTATGCATGCACCTCTTCTCTTCGTGCACGTCCCCCACCTACGTGGGTGTGTGTGAGAGATACAAACCACGTTCGTGAGTGTTTTTTGTTTTGGGGTGGGGGTGGGGTGGGGGTTGATTTCGTGAATTATTTGTGGGAATATGTGTCGATGACATCTCAAACAAAATTTTGCATGCAATGTGTGTGAAATGAAGGCCTATCCATATCATACATAGAGGGTCGGGCAATCCACGAGAAGAGAGGGAGGGGTCATAGCTATCGATAGAGTCGAAGAGAGGATCAAGTGGGTGGGTGCGAGATCGATGAAGAGAGCCATCGAAATTGTGTGTGTGTACAAGTCAAAGATATAGGGCGACTGGCCTACCGGAACGTTAGAGGGCACACGTCAAGTTTGTGTGTGGCAGGGAGACATGACTAGAGCGCTCGATGTATCGGTGTGTGTGGGGGGAGGGGGTGGTGGGAGGGGTAGGCAGAGGCCTAACTATAGAGGTAGAACGACTCGTATATGTGTTGAGAAGGAGAGACCCAGCTATGTCTTGAGGGAGATCGGTCGACATCAATACATAACTGAAGGACGGGAAATATGATGGGATAGAGAGAGAGGAGAGGGAGAGGGAGGGAGAGGGGTAGAGTGCTGGATGGGTGATGGAGCTGCTTCTCGAAGATGGTGGGAGAGGCCTACTAGACAAACTGAGGGTGGAACTGCAATGTTATCAATAAGACTGGGGATGTGTTTCTGTGTGTGCCTATGCGTGATAGATCTATCGGGACGCATCCATGGATGATGAAGGGGAACCATGTGTTTGGTAAGCAAACCTAACTAGATCGGTAGATCAATTGTTGTTTCTCGGAGGAAGGGAGAGACACAACTAATGAGGTAGATCGATTGACGTGTGGGTGAAAACGAGTTATAAGGACCTAGCTAGCTATATGTATAGCGAGAGATCGGTCGGTGTACGTCCATTTGTTAGAGGAAAATAAGGCCCAGCGAGACGGATAGACAGAGAGAATGGAGCTAGGAGGTGGTGCGAGAGGCCCAACTACTAGCTAGATAGGGGGAGGAGTGTGCGGTTGTGAGAGCGATGAAAAGAGGGGCGAGAGTTTACACGTGTGTCTGACCGATGAGAGACACGAGGCAAGGACACATAAAGG
Source organism: Triticum urartu (assembly GCF_003073215.2). NCBI lineage: Eukaryota > Viridiplantae > Streptophyta > Magnoliopsida > Poales > Poaceae > Triticum > Triticum urartu. The sequence continues at coordinate 75,190,925 of NC_053028.1, read as the reverse complement.
AGGAGATTGAAGGTGTGTTTGTATGTTGTAGGAAGGCATCGCTGGAGAGGTTTATCGATCGGTGTGTGTCGGAAAGGAGTTGTGGAGACTCTGGGAGAACGACCTAAAGAAAAAAATGAATGTGCCCGGTGGATAGAATGATGAGGGAGGGGGAGGGCAAGGAGGGAGTGTGCATGCACGAGAGAAAGTTAGTGGTAGCTACAAAGGTTAGAGGATTGTGTGGGTGTAAGAGACTAACAAAGATCATAATTTGATATGAAAGCGGATTCATATATTTGAATAGGAGATCATAGTGTTTCAAACATTGCATGCATGAATATAGCGGTGATACACGTGTTGTGCACATGTTATACCATAATGTGATAATGCATGGCGTTTGCAACTCACAGCTAAATGCTGAATAATCTAAACCATACTATACATCAAACAATCTCACATTTTATTTGAATTTGTGATAATGTGTGGCGTTTGCAGCTTACAACTAAATATCGAACAATCTAAACAATACTATATATCAAACATTCTCACATTTTATTTGAATTTGTGGTAATGTGTGGTGTTTGCAACTCACATCTAAATACTTGTAGGCGTAGGGGCAGGGCACCATACATAATGTGGTAAACACATTATACATATGAGACATGGTTTAGATTATGAAGATCTAGCTAGAGCTAGAAATGTAATGTGATTTGAAATCAAAATAAAGTGGATTCAAAAAATCTAGTTCGAGTTCATATAGTACACATAGTTCATATGTAACTCGAGACTAATCATGTGGTGTGATGTGAAGATAATACACAAACGATGGTTTCACTTGACAATAATGATGATTGTAGATCTTATTAAAACAGAGAAACGAATTCAAATGCTTTGACTTCATAACAATCATTACTGTAGATCTTATTCAAATAGAGAAACGAATTCAAATTTAGTTCATATTGAAGCGGTAGTATATACGTTTGGAATGCACTAAAACGTTCATTTGAGTAGTAGGTTGCATGCATTATACACGTAGCGAAATATTTTAATTGGACATAACATGAATTAAAAGTTTTGAATGACATTTGTAGGGTGCATTGATTTGGTACAGTACATGTTAGGCTTGTCCGGAAATTTTAACCCGTGCCTTGTTAGCCCGAAATATTTAAGATGTATCTTTGTCTTGTTGTGCTCCGACAACTCCCTCCATCTCAAGCCGTGCCTTGCTATTCCGAAATTACAACGCGCGCGAAAACTCCCACCTCATGTGAAATCCTGACACGTGAAATGCCCGTGGTACCCCTGAACCGAAAGAACCGCCTCAAATTGGTGGGGGTACTTTCGTAACTTACCCCACATTTCGGACAAGCGCGTCTCTAAGCCATGGTTCCCCACTGCCATCCCATCCGCCCACCCATTCGTACACCGAGGCCGTGAAAACCCGCGACGAAACCCCACACCCTGCTCCATCCGCCACCCAGCCGGAGCCTCTTCCCCGACAACGTCGTCCACAGCAACACCTTGACGTCCCTCATCCACCATACCAGATGAGGATCCGTCGTCGATCTCATCGTCCCGCCGGTTTAGCCACCCCATCCTCCACCTCCAAGGAGTTGCCCCGACATTTCCCTCGTCTTTTGCGCCACCTCCATTCCCACACCGCCGTCTTCACCTGCACCACCGGAAGAGCATCATCATCACCGTTTCCTCAGATGAAGCTGCGGCCTAATCGGCGCCACCAAAGAGGTTGTACACTAATCGCCGCATTTTCTTCTTGATTCGATCTCACGGTGCTGCCGGCGCTCGGTCCCGAGCCGACACGGCGCGGCTCCATCCACGGCAGCATCGCCGGCCACTTCCTCCACGGCGTCACTCCCTCAGCGGCGACGTCCACATCAGTAGGACCTGCTGCTTCTTAAGCTCTCGCTCGCGCTGCTACTCTGCTCTTGCTCTCGGTCCCCTGCCTGGTCTGCTCTTGCTATTTCTCTTGCTCGCGCTGCTGCTCTCGCTCTTGCTCTTGCTTGCGATGCTGCTCCGATTTAGCTACACTTCACTCCGATGCCGCCGGGGTGAAGGAAGAACCAGCCGCAGCGGGGAGGGGGGCTCACCGGAGAGGTACCCCACTATCTATCTTAGGGTTCAGGATGGGGGCGGTGGTCGCCGGCGTTGGCGGGGCGGTGGCATGGGGATCGCCGGAGAAAAGGCTCGTCACGGGGGGGCTAGAGGGATGGCCGGGGCGGCAACGGACCGATGGTGGGGAGTGTTTTCGAGGCGGGCGGGGCGGCGCACCACCGGCCGCGGGCGGCGGGGGGCTGCTGTTTGGCCGGCTCAGGGGAGTGGAGGTTGAAGATGAACCGCAGGCCCTTGATTTCGTATCCAACGGCTGCAAAATCGACTAACTAGAGATGAAAAAGTCAGTCGACCGACGTGTAGCCTCACCTTGCTAGTGCGTTCAGTTTCGACAGCAAAATTCAGTTTCGACAGCAAAATTCAGTTTCGATAGTTAAGTTCAGTTTCGACAGTTAAGTTCAGTTTCGACAGTTAAGTTCAGTTTCGACAGTTAAATTCAGTTTCGACAGTCAAGTTCAGAGATGAGCGGCTGATGTATTTTACATCTAGCACTTTGTGGTTATGTATTTTACGTCATGTATTGGAGATGCTATTAGAATTCCACTCAGGTTAACGTTGTTCGTTGTCTCTCTTGTCCTGCTTCAGCCTCGGCGTCGTACAACTCACCGGAGCTGCTCCAACGACGAAACCCTCCATCACAGCGGAGCAGTACCTCGGGCTCCATCTCCAGACGCCTAAGATCTTCTTCCCCTCCTCCGACAGCCAAGTCAGCCGGAGCATCCTCACCGGCCAGCCCAATCACGCTGAGATCGACATGGCTTCGCCAAAGAGGTTGTACACTTGTTGCATCTCTTTTTTACTCTACATGTTATATATATATATATATATATATATATATATATTGTCCACTGAGCACACGGATTTGTTCCTTTAGTGTCTCCTTGAAAGAAAAAACGTAGGAATTTTAATTTTCACTTGTCCTCCTTTTCAAATTCTTATTCATGAAGCACAAGACTAAGAGATAGTAGCATAATAGCATTATAACCGTACATTTTCTTGTGGTTTGACTTAATCTCACCATGCTTCTTTGCATCCTGTGATCTTCCAATTGTTGTGAATCAAACACCCAGGTTGGCAGAAATCCTGTATTTTTAAATTCTCTGTTTTGCACGTGCATTCCTATCATATTCCTGTCTATTTCCTACCACTGCAATGTTGGAACCCTCCAATTCAAATGAGCCCTTACAGAATTACTTCTCTTACAGATAGTTGTCAAAGAAAACCTTGCGTGGTTTGTCCCGCTCCTGCTGCGCCATCGTCCACCCCAGCTCAGCTGCTCCAACGACAGAAGGGTCCAGCACAGCAGGGATCCGGCCTCCAGACTGTCTTTCGCCGCCTCAGATCTTCTTCCCCGCCGCTGGCAGCCATGAAAACTGCACTACCATCATCAACCGAGCAGATGACCTCGAGGACTACACGGGTCCGCAAGAGAGGTCGCACTCTTTCGTGTCTACTTACGTTATGCATCGCTTAATATTACATGCTACTTTATCGTCCTGTTCACCGATTAGACTCTGAGTCAGCTCCAAACTAATGGTCAAACTTGAGTTTTTAAATGGTTGTGGGGTACATATCGGGGCCGCTATCAATAGTATCTATCTACTATCTGGTTAATCTCCGGTGTCTACTATGAGTTTCATGTTGGGTGGGAAACAAACAGTAAAGAAGCCATTATCTGTATTTTTTAACTGAAGCCATTATCTGCCTGCTATTATTGGTTTTGGGTCTATCCACAGGTTGCTACCATCACTCTGGATTTCTGCATGCACTCCTTACATAATCTCACTATGTTTTATTCCTATGCATGACAGTTATTGTAAACAATGGAACTGAACATGTAGAGCAAAAGAGACGAGCCTTGCGTGGCAATAAAATTTCATGCAGACGTCGCTCCATGGTAGGCGCAATGGCAGCCCCCCTCCACGCATTTCAGATTGTAATCGAGAGGAAGATATCTGTTCTGAGGGGGATTCAGAAGGAGAAGACAACTCCTATTTACCCCCTGAGGTCTTCGCTCTAACTTGGCATGCTGATGTTGGTTATATCATGCATATGGTGTCTTGCATTGCTTACTTTATACATCAAATATGTCATCTGCTTAGTTTAGACATCCTTTGTGTGAATGCCATCTGTTTAGTTTATTCATCGTTTATGTGAATTATGCAACGCCATCTTGTTTAGCCAGGCATCATATATGTGAATTTTGCAATGCCATCCTGCTTAGCCAGTCATCTTATATGTAAATTATATCAGGCCATCCTTTTTTTCGTTACATATTACATTTGTCAACAATGTTATTACATTCAATTGCTCTTCGTGTGCATCAGCCATTGACATGGTGATGGCAAATTCTGGAGTGAAAACAAGGTCTTCCAGAGCAGACTATGCTATCTGACGAAGCGCATATCTCGCTGGTTACGGATAGCTCCTCAGAGGAGGATTCAGAGACAGATGACCAGTCCTATTCCCCCCCCCCGAGGTGTATGCTCTAACTTGGCAGGGTTATGTTGCTCATATCGTGCGTATGGTGTCTCGCATTGCTATGTCATTTGATTAGTTTAGACATGCTTTGTGTGAATGCCACCTGTTCAGTGTCTAATTACCATATATGTGAATTATGCATTGCCATCTTGTTGCAAGACTTATATATGTGATACATTTCGTTGCAGACTTGTAAGGTTGAACGGTGCACGTGGAGATCTTCCCCTACCGATTCTACGTCCAATCTCCTCGCGTGATCTAAGCTGGAAACAACGAACAACACAAGGGACACAAGGTTTATACTGGTTCGGGCCACCGTTGTGGTGTAATACCCTACTCCAGTGTGTGGTGTGGTGGATTGCCTCAGGGGCTGATGATGAATCAGTACAAGGGAAGAACAGCCTCGCGAGAGGTGTTCTTGAGCTGGTGCGATGAACTGCTAGGGTGAGTTCAGTCCTCTCTCTCTCTCTCTCTTTTCTAGGGTTCTCCAGATCTCTCCTGTCCCTACTCTGTGTGGCTAGCTCTATTTATAGAGGCCCTGGGCCTCTCCCCAAATAATGAGCGGGAAGGGCGCCAACAATTGGCCATTTTGAAGGGGAACATCTAGTACAAGTTATCCTGACCAAAGGTGGTCTTCGGCTGCCAAAAGTACTGGTGATGACGCCGTCTTGGGCTCCACGGTGACCTCCGTCCTGCTCTGCTGGTCTTGGTCTCGTTGCACCGGAATGGTAACCTTTGCCTGATGCCTTGGCCTGTGCTTGCCCCCTTTGCACCAAAGGGGAAACAAGGACACTGCGCAGGCCTGGCGCCCGCCTGGTCTCGATCGTCATGGCTTGCGTCACGGGCTCCTCGCGAGGTCCCTGCCTTTTCTCTCGCCTCCTCGCGAGCCTGCCTGATGAGGCTGCGTCTGAGAGCTTTCTGTCATCTCCCGCGAGGCTTGGCCCCTCGCGAGGGTCTTGAGCTTGAGCTGATGAAGATGGGCCGCGCTGGGCCCCCACTTGAGCCACGCCGCAGGCCGCAGGCAGGCAAGTCTGGGGACCCCCGTTCCCAGAACGCCGACAGTAGCCCCCGGGCCCAAGGCGCGCCCGGGCTTGGCCTAGCAGGGAAGCGAAGGGCGAGCGCGAAGCGCCGCGGGCCCCAAAAGCCTGCGGCCTTGGGCGCTGTGGCGATTGATTGGATCGTGGGCGTCTGCGCTTCCCCACGACGCCTTGTTACGCGCCCGGCTAAGCGGACCCGTAGTTGCACACAGTTGTTCCTCCTTTCCGCTGCTCGTCCTGCCTCCTACCTTTCCTTCTCTTTCGAGCTCCAGCCTCCGCCGCCAATCCGGCTCGAGTTCTTCCTCCTCTTCACCGCCATGGGCGACGAAGAAAGGAAGGGGAAAGAAGCCCGCGCCTTCGCCCCGCACACCTCCGGGGCGACCCCCGCCGTCGCCCGGTCGATCATACTCAATCCAGAAGCTTTGACACAAGGTCCGCTCCGCCCTTGCCCTATCTTCAAGAGTGCGGCAGGACCAGTCTGGCCTGCGTCCCATGCCTCCCTTGATAGGATCGTCACGGAGTCCGTTTCTTCGCCGATGCCCTATGGGCGGGTCTGGTTCCTTTTCGCCTTCTTCAATGCGGTGCTCTCCCATTATCAGATCCGATATGATGCACCTCGGGCCGGAGTCCATTACCCTTCTGTGTCTTTGCTTTTGTTTGCGAGGCGATGATAGGCATTCCTCCTTCCGTTGCCCTGCTGCGCCACTTCTTTTCCTTGCGCCTAGCGACCCCACTCAGTGCTCAGGGTGCGTGAGCTTCTTCGCCGTGCCAGAGACCGCTTCAGGGATCGACTTCAGCCTTCCTTCTCCTGAGGCCAGGTTCAGAGAGCGGTGGATGTACGTGGACGTCGGAGTGCCCAATCCTCTGCTCTCGCACCCGACCTCGCCTGCTGTTCCCCACGCGGGTTGGGATCATGAGGTGCTCGCGAGCCCCCGGCTCGCCTTCGTCTGGCGCCGCTTCCAGAGTTTGAGGGCGCTCAATGTGACAGCACCCAAGGTGGTGAAGGAGTTCCTCCAATGTCGCATTGCTCCTCTCCACGCCACTCTCGCCGGATGTGGGACTTTGCGGGGCATAGAGACCGCATGCGACTTCAGGAGGAGGACTTGGCGCCTGAAGTGCTGTGGACGGTGCTCAGGGTCTTGACCGGCGATCCTTCCCCAGGCAGCCTTCGGAGCAATGGTGTCCTCTTGTATCTTTGCTTCGGCAGGGCTGATTTTGTGAGGCAGATGCCCAGCTTCGACGAGTGGGGACTGTGCCCGGCTGGCTTCACGGGGCCCCGCGAGAACCCAGCCGCCGTGGTTGCTTCCCCTGCCGCCCACAGCGGTCCTTCCTCGGGCGACAGGGCGGGGAGACGAGAACCGGCGGGAGCTGAGGCGACCGATGTCGAGGTGCCGACGCCGCGAGAAGCCTTGAAGGCGGCGTCTCCCGAGGCCCGCCCTGGAGCGGCGTCAGGTGCGGAGTTGCGGCCTATGGTTCCTGAGGCCGGGGCTCCCGAGCCCCCAGCCGTTCCTCGCGAGGCGGCGCCTGACGGTGCCCCCCAGGCTGACTCCTCCAGCGCTGATCATCTTGACACTTCTTCCGCACCAGGGGCCGACCCCTGTGCCGGGCGCTTACGTCGGTTCCGCGTAGACTTCGAGGCCCTCCGCAAGAGGAAGGAGGCCTTGGGTGGCAACGACTGCCCTTGCCGCTTGTTGAAGCGTAGGAAGTACTTTGTCATGGACGAGTAAGTCTTCTTCTTTCCTTACTTGTTTACTTTGCTATCCCTGCGACTGATTGTGGCCCTTTCAGGCCCTGCCCTGCGAAACCTGCCGAGCCAGCCCGGGAGACATCCCCCCAAGCTTCGCCTTCTCCGCTGGCCTTGGGCTCGCCGAGCTCGAGCGGCACCCCTGCTGCCGGACCAGTTGGTGGAGTGGTCCGTTCCATAGGGCACCTCGAGCCTGCGCGCCCGCTGTCCTTTCCTCATGAGTCTTCTTGGGGCACATCCGGCTTGCCCCGCGTTCCTCTTCTGATCATAGATGGTGAATGGCTGAGGTCTGTCTTTGGCTCTTCTTCCGTGGGTGGACCGACGCCAGGCCGGATTCCCAGAGAGGTCCATCTGGCGATGGCTAGGGCGCCAGCCCCCAGCCCCGCGCCGGGAGGGGGCCTGCCGCCCCGGGGCCCTCCGCGTGCTCCGGTGGAAGAGGGTGATGCAGAAGACATGCTCAGGTGCGCTCGGGAGCGACGCGTCCTTCGCGAAGAGTTCCTCCAAAGGGCGGCGGATGCGGTGAGCCGGATCGGGGCAGAGCTTGCTGACGAGGATGCGCGCCTCGGGGCCGAAGGTTTGCGCCTTGCTGAGGAGAGGCGCAAACTAAAGGTAGCCATCGCCCTCGCGCATCACCAACGTGATCTCGAAAATGCGAAGGCTGAAGCGTCGCTGGCAGCTTCGTGGGAGGCCTGCACCCAGGCCGTCGAGGAAGCTCAGGAAGCAGACCGATGGCGCAAGGATGCGGAGGAGCGCGTATGGGAGCTCCTGGCCTGGAGCAACTCCCTGAAGCAGCAAGTGGAACTACGCCAGGCGGCCCTTGAGTCGATGGAGGGGGCCCCTGTGGATCGGACGGAGCTTTTGAATTGCGAGGAGGCACTGACGCTGGAGGCCGCCGAGCGCAACCTTGATCTTGAGCGGTTGGAGACGAGGGAGCGCCTGGTCGCTCGAGCGGAGGATGACGTTGCCGCGCGCAAAGCCCGGGCCCAGGAAGAAGTTGGTCGTCACATGGCGGAAGCTCGCTCGGCCTTCGAGCGAGAATACGAGACGAGGTTGGGGCTGATCAAGGTCGAGGCTGAGGGCAGGACCGCAGCCCTCAAGGCCAAACTGACCGAAGTGACGCGGCGTGCGGACCCCTCCGTAGCCGCCTTTAGCGTGGCGCAGGTGGAGCTGTCCTCTTCCCGGGCCGAGCAGATTCTTCTCCAACAGAGGGTTGATGACGCCGAGGCCGTCGCGCAGCGGAATGAGGACGAGATTCGTCGGCGGCGGGTCCTGGAGCATGTGCATGCCCCCATGCTTCAAACGCTCCGAAAGAGGGCCAACACAGCTTTGGGCTATATCTGCGAGGCTGCCGCTAAGGAGCCGCACGAGGTCAACTACGCCGGCAACCTCCAATTTTTCACCGATGTGGTGACGCTTCTGGAGAACCGATCCGAGAGGTCCCGTTGGCTTGTCGAAGAGAGGAGCCGAGCCTTGCTCGGGCGTGCCTTCTCCCGCGTCTTCAGCCATCTGTAGGACAGGGACCCCTACTTCGACTTTGACGCTACCATCGCACCCATGCCCATTGCCGTCCGGGGCGACCTGGCGCGGTGGGTGGAGGACAACGTGGACACCCTCGTCAGGGCCTTTGCGTCTGATGACGACGGCGTGGTCGTGGGCGCCAATGAAGGCGATGTTGTGGACGAGCCTGGCGCTGATGGAGATGCTGGCGGCGGCAATGTCAATGACGCCAGTGATGCCTCCGAGGATGCCCAAGAAGACACGGTGAGTGATATGCCCGACCGACCGCAGGTCACTGCTGTTTAACCTGCACGAAGAAGGTTCGGGCTTGGCCCTGAAGGATGTAAGAGCATTTTGGGAGGGGTAGCCCCTCATGTAAATGTTTGCAATTAGTACCCTGGTAAGTATAACGTTGCGTTTGAGCTTAGCAGCTGGCCTGGTGATGAGTCAGCTGACTTGTGTACCTTCCGACCCCGACGAGTCCTGAGCGGGCCTGCGGGGGCCACCTCGGGTGTCTTCTGATTAACTTGTAGATTCCGCGATGAAAACCTCCGGAAGGGTGCGGTAACAGCGGTCCTGGTTGTAAACGTGCCTGGCCCGGCCCGGCTCGCGAGGGGCTCGCGAGGGGGGCAGCCGATTTGCTAACTTGGACGCAAAGCCGAAACATAGAACGAGAGGATTGCTAACGGACAGAGAACTTAAACTCTTCACATAATAAAACAAAAACAATCAATTATTATAATTATAAAATAAAATTATTTAAATATTAATAATTCAATATAAAAATATCACCCATAAACAATATATAATTATCTAATCATTAACAAATTCACAAAATAAACTAAAATAATCATATCTAAATCAGAGAATAATGGTTGTTCTATTTATATGAGTAATATCTTTTATGGTCATGCACCCTTGAAGAGTGGTCTATTCTTATTGAATCTCGAGAGTAGTGATACACATATTCATAATGTTGAAGCCAAAAGATGCAGAGTTGATAATGATGGTGCAACTTATTTGTGGCACTGCCGTTTAGGTCATATCGGTGTAAAGCGCATGAAGAAACTCCATACTGATGGACTTTTGGAACCACTTGATTATGAATCACTTGGTACTTGCGAACCGTGCCTCATGGGCAAGATGACTAAGACACCGTTCTCCGAAACTATGGAGAGAGCAACAGATTTGTTGGAAATCATACATACAGATGTATGTGGTTCGATGAATATTGAGGCTCGTGGTGGATATCGTTATTTTCTCACCTTCACAGATGATTTAAGTAGATATGGGTATATCTACTTAATGAAACATAAGTCTGAGACATTTGAAAACTTCAAAGAATTTCAGAGTGAAGTTGAAAATCATCGTAACAAGAAAATAAAGTTTCTACGATCTGATCATGGAGGAGAATATTTGAGTTACGAGTTTGGTGTACATTTGAAGCAATGCAGAATAGTTTCGCAACTCACGCCACCCGGAACACCACAGCGTAATGGTGTGTCCGAACGTCGTAATCGTACTTTACTAGATACGGTGCGATCTATGATGTCTCTTACTGATTTACCGCTATCATTTTGGGGATACGCTCTAGAGACAGCCGCATTCACGTTAAATAGGGCACCATCAAAATCCGTTGAGACGACGCGTTATGAACTGTGGTTTGGCAAGAAACCAAAGTTGCCGTTTCTGAAAGTTTGGGGCTGCGATGCTTATGTGAAAAAGCTTCAACTTGATAAGCTCAAACCCAAATCGGAGAAATGTGTCTTCATAGGATATCCAAAGGAAACTATTGGATACACCTTCTATCACAGATCCGAAGGCAAGACTTTTGTTGCTAAATTCGGAAACTTTCTGGAGAAGGAGTTTCTCTCGAAAGAAGTGAGTGGGAGGAAAGTAGAACTTGACGAGGTAACTGTACCTGCTCCCTTATTGGAAAGTAGTACATCACAGAAAATTGTTTCAGTGACACCTACACCAATTAGTGAGGAAGCTAATGATGATGATCATGAAACTTTAGATCAAGATACTACCGAACCTCGTAGATCAACCAGAGTGAGATCCGCACCAGAGTGGTACGGTAATCCTGTTCTGGAAGTCATGCTACTAGATCATGATGAACCTACAAACTATGAAGAAGCGATGGTGAGCCCAGATTCCGCAAAATGGCTTGAAGCCATGAAATCTGAGATGGGATCCATGTATGAGAACAAAGTATGGACTTTGGTTTACTTGCCCGATGATCGGCAAGCAATTGAGAATAAATGGATCTTCAAGAAGAAGACTGACGTTGACGGTAATATTACTGTCTACAAAGCTCGACTTGTCGCAAAAGGTTTTCGGCAAGTTCAAGGGATTGACTATGATGAGACCTTCTCACCCGTAGCGATGCTTAAGTCTGTCCGAATCATGTTAGCAATTGCCGCATTTTATGATTATGAAATTTGGCAGATGGATGTCAAAACTGCATTCCTGAATGGATTTCTGGAAGAAGAGTTGTATATGATGCAACCAGAAGGTTTTGTCGATCCAAAGGGAGCTAACAAAGTGTGCAAGCTCCAGCGATCCATTTATGGACTGGTGCAAGCCTCTCGGAGTTGGAATAAACGCTTTGATAGTGTGATCAAAGCATTTGGTTTTATACAGACTTTTGGAGAAGCCTGTATTTACAAGAAAGTGAGTGGGAGCTCTGTAGCATTTCTGATATTATATGTGGATGAAATATTACTGATTGGAAATGATATAGAATTTCTGGATAGCATAAAGGGATACTTGAATAAGAGTTTTTCAATGAAAGACCTCGGTGAAGCTGCTTACATATTAGGCATTAAGATCTATAGAGATAGATCAAGACGCTTAATTGGACTTTCACAAAGCACATACCTTGACAAGATTTTGAAGAAGTTCAAAATGGATCAAGCAAAGAAAGGATTCTTGCCTGTATTGCAAGGTGTGAAGTTGAGTAAGACTCAATGCCCGACCACTACAGAAGATAGAGAGAAAATGAAAGATGTTCCCTATGCTTCAGCCATAGGCTCTATCATGTATGCAATGCTGTGTACCAGACCTGATGTGTGCCTTGCTATAAGTTTAGCAGGGAGGTACCAAAGTAATCCAGGAGTGGATCACTGGACAGCGGTCAAGAACATCCTGAAGTACCTGAAAAGGACTAAGGATATGTTTCTCGTATATGGAGGTGACAAAGAGCTCATCGTAAACGGTTACGTTGATGCAAGCTTTGACACTGATCCGGACGATTCTAAATCGCAAACCGGATACGTGTTTACATTAAACGGTGGAGCTGTCAGTTGGTGCAGTTCTAAACAAAGCGTCGTAGCAGGATCTACATGTGAAGCGGAGTACATAGCTGCTTCGGAAGCAGCAAATGAAGGAGTCTGGATGAAGGAGTTTATATCCGATCTAGGTGTCATACCTAGTGCATCGGGTCCAATGAAAATCTTTTGTGACAATACTGGTGCTATTTCCTTGGCAAAGGAATCCAGATTTCACAAGAGAACCAAACACATCAAGAGACGCTTCAATTCCATCCGGGATCTAGTCCAGGTGGGAGACATAGAGATTTGCAAGATACATACGGATCTGAACGTTGCAGACCCGTTGACTAAGCCTCTTCCACGAGCAAAACATGATCAGCACCAAGACTCCATGGGTGTAAGAATCATTACTGTGTAATCTAGATTATTGACTCTAGTGCAAGTGGGAGACTGAAGGAAATATGCCCTAGAGGCAATAATAAAGTTATTATTTATTTCCTTATTTCATGATAAATGTTTATTATTCATGCTATAATTGTATTAACCGGAAACATAATACATGTGTGAATACATAGACAAACAGAGTGTCACTAGTATGCCTCTACTTGACTAGCTCGTTAATCAAAGATGGTTATGTTTCCTAACCATAAACAAAGAGTTGTTACTTGATTAACGGGATCACATCATTAGTTGAATGATCTGATTGACATGACCCATTCCATTAGCTTAGCACCCCACCGTTTAGTATGTTGCTATTGCTTCCTTCATGACTTATACATGTTCCTATGACTATGAGATTATGCAACTCCCGTTTGCCGGAGGAACACTTTGTGTGCTACCAAACGTCACAACGTAACTGGGTGATTATAAAGGAGCTCTACATGTGTCTCCAAAGGTAAATGTTGGGTTGGCGTATTTCGAGATTAGGATTTGTCACTCCGATTGTCGGAGAGGTATCTCTGGGCCCTCTCGGTAATGCACATCACATAAGCCTTGCAAGCATTACAACTAATATGTTAGTTGTGAGATGATGTATTACGGAACGAGTAAAGAGACTTGCCGGTAACGAGATTGAACTAGGTATTGGATACCGACGATCGAATCTCGGGTAAGTAACATACCGATGACAAAGGGAACAACGTATGTTGTTATGCGGTCTGACCGATAAAGATCTTCGTAGAATATGTAGGAGCCAATATGGGCATCCAGGTCCCGCTATTGGTTATTGACCGGAGACGTGTCTCGGTCATGTCTACACTGTTCTCGAACCGTAGGGTCCGCACGCTTAAAGTTACGATGATAGTTGTTATGAGTTTTATGCATTTTGATGTACCGAAGTTTGTTCGGAGTCCCGGATGTGATCACGGACATGACGAGGAGTCTCAAAATGGTCGAGACATAAAGATTGATATATTGGATGACTATATTCGGACACCGGAAGTGTTCTGGGGAAGTTTCGGATAAAACCGAAGCACCGGGGGGTTACCGGAACCCCCCGGGGGGTTACCAGAACCCCCCGGGGGGTTAATGGGCCTCATGGGCCTAATGTGGAGAAGAGGAAGGGGCTGCCAGGGCAGGCCGCGTGCCCCCTCTCCCCCTAGTCCGAATTGGACAAGGAGGGAGGGGCGGCGCCCCCCTTTCCTTCTCTCCCTCCACCTCTCCTAGTTGGACAAGGAACGGGGAGGGGAGTCCTACTCCCGGTAGGAGTAGGACTCCTCCTGCGCGCCTCCTCTAGGGCCGGCCGCACCCCCCTTGGATCCTTTATATACGGAGGCAGGGGGGCACCCTAGGACACACAAGTTGATCCTCATGATCGTTCCTTAGCCGTGTGCGGTGCCCCCTGCCACCATATTCCACCTCGGTCATATCGCTGTAGTGCTTAGGCGAAGCCCTGCGTCGGTAGAACATCATCATCGTCACCACGCCGTCGTGCTGACGGAACTCATCCCCGAAGCTTTGCTGGATCAGAGCCCGGGGAGCGTCATCGAGCTGTACGTGTGCTAAGAACTCGGAGGTGCCGGAGTAACGGTGCTTGGATCGGTCGGATCGGGAAGACGTACGACTACTTCCTCTACGTTGTGTCAACGCTTCCGTTGCGATCTACAAGGGTACGTAGATCATACTCTCCCCTCTCGTTGCTATGCATCACCATGATCTTGCGTGTGCGTAGGAAAATTTTGAAATTACTACATTACCCAACAATGTGTGGTGGATCTGGTCCTTGGGCAAATACAACCGTGGTTCTATCTGCATCAACTGGTAGCACTATCTTTTCTGAAGACCGTGTTGTTACTCCCTTAGATACTGCCATCATGCTCTCCAATTCAAATGGCTGATAAAAAAGAAAAGTAATTTAAAGTATAGACATTTTATGATAGACAGGTGCAATGGATAGTGGGGAATAAAAGAGGGCATGAAATAATTCATATTTATGTTGTCTAACCAAACAGGATAGCATGACACAATTTTACATATATGATGGCTAACTAAATAGGATAGCATGACACAATTTCACATTATGATGGCTAACTAAAAAAGATGGAAAGACATAGTTCAAAATATGAGACTATGTAAACAGGATGACATGACATAACTATATAATGTGTTTATTAAATAGGTTGGCATGCCATAATTCACATACATTTACGGATAGAATGCCATAATTCAAAATATGATGACTGTAAACACTAAACAGGATGAGATGATATAACTATATGATGTCTTTATTAAATGGGTTGTCATGCCATAATTTAGATAGATGATGTGTATGTACTATGTAAACATGATGGCATGATATAATTCAAATATATGATTTATATAGTAAGCAAGTAAGCAGATGGCAATCCAATATATGATGTAAAAACTAAGCAATGCAAGACAACATGCATGACATGGGTAATATAACCCTGCCAAGTTTGAGCATAGACCTCAGGGGGAAAATAGGACTAGTCATCAGTCTCTGAATCCTCCTCTGAGGAGCTCTCTATAACCAGCAAGATGTCTGCTTCAGCAGGTAGCATTGTCTTCTCTGAATACCTTGTTTTCACTCCAGATACTTCCATCACCGCTTCAAATGGCTGATGCACAGGAAGAGTAGTTGAATATACAAACATTGTCGACAAATGGAACACGTAATACAAAAAAATGATAGCATGATATAATTCACATACATGATGATTGGCTAAACAACATGGCATTGCATAATTCACATATATAATGCCTTTGCAACAAGATAGCATTGTATAATTCACATATATAATGTCTTGCAACAAGATGGCAATGCATAATTCACATATATGGTAATTAGACACTAAACAGGTGGCATTCACACAAAGCATGTCTAAACTAATCAAATGACATAGCAATGCGAGACACCATACGCACGATATGAGCAACATAACCCTGCCAAGTTAGAGCATACACCTCGGGGGGGAATAGGACTGGTCATCTGTCTCTGAATCCTCCTCTGAGGAGCTATCCGTAACCAGCGAGATATGCGCTTCGTCAGATAGCATAGTCTGCTCTGAAGACCTTGTTTTCACTCCAGAATTTGCCATCACCGTGTCAAATGGCTGATGCACACGAAGAGCAGTTGAATGTAATAACATTGTTGACAAATGTAATATGTAACGAAAAAAAGGATGGCCTGATATAATTTACATATAAGATGACTGGCTAAGCAGGATGGCATTGCAAAATTCACATATATGATGCCTGGCTAAACAAGATGGCGTTGCATAATTCACATAAACGATGAATAAACTAAACAGATGGCATTCGCACAAAGGATGTCTAAACTAAGCAGATGACATATTTGATGTATAAAGTAAGCAATGCAAGACACCATATGCATGATATAACCAACATCAGCATGCCAAGTTAGAGCGAAGACCTCAGGGGGTAAATAGGAGTTGTCTTCTCCTTCTGAATCCCCCTCAGAACAGATATCTTCCTCTCGATTACAATCCTGAAATGCGTGGAGGGGGGCTGCCTTTGCGCCTACCATGGAGCGACGTCTGCATGAAATTTTATTGCCACGCAAGGCTCGTCTCTTTTGCTCTACATGTTCAGTTCCATTGTTTACAATAACTGTCATGCATAGGAATAAAACATAGTGAGATTATGTAAGGAGTGCATGCAGAAATCCAGAGTGATGGTAGCAACCTGTGGATAGACCCAAAACCAATAATAGCAGGCAGATAATGGCTTCAGTTAAAAAATACAGATAATGGCTTCTTTACTGTTTGTTTCCCACCCAACATGAAACTCATAGTAGACACCGGAGATTAACCAGATAGTAGATAGATACTATTGATAGCGGCCCCGATATGTACCCCACAACCATTTAAAAACTCAAGTTTGACCATTAGTTTGGAGCTGACTCAGAGTCTAATCGGTGAACAGGACGATAAAGTAGCATGTAATATTAAGCGATGCATAACGTAAGCAGACACGAAAGAGTGCGACCTCTCTTGCGGACCCGTGTAGTCCTCGAGGTCATCTGCTCGGTTGATGATGGTAAGTGCAGTTTTCATGGCTGCCAGCGGCGGGGAAGAAGATCTGAGGCGGCGAAAGACAGTCTGGAGGCCGGATCCCTGCTGTGCTGGACCCTTCTGTCGTTGGAGCAGCTGAGCTGGGGTGGACGATGGCGCAGCAGGAGCGGGACAAACCACGCAAGGTTTTCTTTGACAACTATCTGTAAGAGAAGTAATTCTGTAAGGGCTCGTTTGAATTGGAGGATTCCAACAATGCAGTGGATAGGAAATAGACAGGAATATGATAGGAATGCACGTGCAAAACAGAGAATTTAAAAACACAGGATTTCTGCCAATCTGGGTGTTTGATTCACAACAATTGGAAGATCACAGGATGCAAAGAAGCATGGTGAGATTAAGTCAAACCACAAGAAAATGTACGGTTATAATGCTATTATGCTACTATCTCTTAGTCTTGTGCTTCATGAATAGGAATTTGAAAAGGAGGACAAGTGAAAATTAAAATTCCTACGTTTTTTCTTTCAAGGAGACACTAAAGGAACAAATCCGTGTGCTCAGTGGACAATATATATAACATGTAGAGTAAAAAAGAGATGCAACAAGTGTACAACCTCTTTGGCGAAGCCATGTCGATCTCAGCGTGATTGGGTTGGCCGGTGAGGATGCTCCGGCTGACTTGGCTGTCGGAGGAGGGGAAGAAGATCTTAGGCGTCTGGAGATGGAGCCCGAGGTACTGCTCCGCTGTGATGGAGGGTTTCGTCGTTGGAGCAGCTCCGGTGAGTTGTACGACGCCGAGGCTGAAGCAGGACAAGAGAGACAACGAACAACGTTAACCTGAGTGGAATTCTAATAGCATCTCCAATACATGACGTAAAATACATAACCACAAAGTGCTAGATGTAAAATACATCAGCCGCTCATCTCTGAACTTAACTGTCGAAACTGAATTTAACTGTCGAAACTGAACTTAACTGTCGAAACTGAACTTAACTGTCGAATGAACTTAACTGTCGAAACTGAATTTTGCTGTCGAAACTGAATTTTGCTGTCGAAACTGAACGCACTAGCAAGGTGAGGCTACACGTCGGTCGACTGACTTTTTCATCTCTGGTCAGTCGATTTTGCAGCCGTTGGATACGAAATCAAGGGCCTGCGGTTCATCTTCAACCTCCACCCCTGAGCCGGCCAAACAGCAGCCCCCCGTCGCCCGCGGCCGGCGGCGGCGCACCCCGCCCCGCCAGACACACTCCGCCGGCGACCACCGCCCCCATCCTGAACCCTAATAGATAGTGGGGTACCTCTCCGGCGAGCCCCCCTCCCCGCTGCGGCTGGTTCTTCCTTCACCCCGGCGGCATCGGAGTGAAGTGTAGCTAAATCGGAGCAGCATCGCAAGCAAGAGCAAGAGCGAGAGCAGCAGCGCGAGCAAGAGCAATAGCAAGAGCAGACCAGGCAGGGGACCGAGAGCAAGAGCAGAGCAGCAGCGCGAGCGAGAGCTAAAGCAGCAGCAGGTCCTACTGATGTGGACGTCGCCGCCGAGGGAGCGACGCCGTGGAGGAAGTGGCCGGCGAGCCGCCGTGGATGGAGCCGCGCCGTGTCGGCTCGGGACCGAGCGCCGGCAGCACCGTGAGATCGAATCAAGAAGAAAATGCGGCGATTAGTGTACAACCTCTTTGGTGGCGCCGATTAGGCCGCAGCTTCATCCGAGGAAACGGTGATGATGATGCTCTTCCGGTGGTGCAGGTGAAGACGGCGGTGTGGGAATGGAGGTGGCGCGAAAGACGAGGGGAACGTCGGGGCAGCTCCTTGGAGGTGGAGGACGGGGTGGCTGAACCGGCGGGACGATGAGATCGACGACGGATCCTCATCCGGTACGGTGGATGAGGGACGTCGAGGTGTTGCTGTGGACGACGTCGTCGGGGAAGAGGCTCCGGCTGGGTGGCGGACGGAGCAGGGTGTGGGGTTTCGTCGCGGGTTTTCGCGGCCTCGGTGTACGAATGGGTGGGCGGATGGGATGGCAGTGGGGAACCATGGCTTAGAGACGCGCTTGTCCGAAATGTGGGGTAAGTTACGAAAGTACCCCCACCAATTTGAGGCGGTTCTTTCGGTTCAGGGGTACCACGGGCATTTCGCGTGTCGGGATTTCACAGGAGGTGGGAGTTT
The DNA here is from genome assembly GCF_003073215.2 of Triticum urartu. Lineage (NCBI taxonomy): Eukaryota > Viridiplantae > Streptophyta > Magnoliopsida > Poales > Poaceae > Triticum > Triticum urartu. Next base: position 75,172,126 of record NC_053028.1, on the reverse strand, counting down.
TCGCGCGCGTTGTAATTTCGGAATAGCAAGGCGCGGGTTGAGATGGAGGGAGTTGTCGGAGCACAACGAGACAAAGATATATCTTAAATATTTCGGGCTAACAAGGCGCGGGTTGAAATTTCCGGACAAGCCTAACGTGTACTGTACCAAATCAATGCGCCCTACAAATGTCATTCAAAACTTTGAATTCATGTTATGTTCAATTAAAATATTTCGCTACGTGTATAATGCATGCAACCTACTACTCAAATGAACGTTTTAGTGCATTCCAAACGTATATACTACCGCTTCAATATGAACTAAATTTGAATTCGTTTCTCTATTTGAATAAGATCTACAGTAATGATTGTTGTGAAGTCAAAGCATTTGAATTCGTTTCTCTGTTTTAATAAGATCTACAATCATCATTATTGTCAAGTTAAACCATCGTTTGTGTATTATCTTCACAGCACACCACATGATTAGTCTCGAGTTACATATGAACTATGTGTACTATATGAACTCGAACTAGATTTTTTGAATCCACTTTATTTTGATTTCAAATCACATTACATTTCTAGCTCTAGCTAGATCTTCATAATCTAAACCATGTCTCATATGTATAATGTGTTTATCACATTATGTATGGTGCCCCGCCCCCTACGCCTACAAGTATTTAGATGTGAGTTGCAAACACCACACATTACCACAAATTCAAATAAAATGTGAGAATGTTCGATATATAGTATTGTTTAGATTGTTCGATATTTAGTTGTAAGCTGCAAACGCCACACATTATCACAAATTCAAATAAAATGTGAGATTGTTTGATGTATAGTATGGTTTAGATTGTTCGGCATTTAGCTGTGAGTTGCAAACGCCATGCATTATCACATTATGGTATAACATGTGCACAACACGTGTATCACCGCTATATTCATGCATGCAATGTTTAAAACACTATGATCTCCTATTCAAATATATGAATCCGCTTTCATATCAAATTATGATCTTTGTTAGTCTCTTACACCCACACAATCCTCTAACCTTTGTAGCTACCACTAACTTTCTCTCGTGCATGCACACGCCCTCCTCGCCCTCCCCCTCCCTCGGCATCATTCTATCCACCGGGCACATTCATTTTTTTCTTTAGGTCGTTCTCCCAGAGTCTCCACAACTCCTTTCCGACACACACCGATCGATAAACCTCTCCAGCGATGCCTGCCTACAACATACAAACACACCTTCAATCTCCTCCTTTATGTGTCCTTGCCTCGTGTCTCTCATACGGTCAGACACACGTGTAAACTCTCGCCCCTCTTTTCATCGCTCTCACAACCGCACACTCCTCCCCCTATCTAGCTAGTAGTTGGGCCTCTCGCACCACCTCCTAGCTCCATTCTCTCTGTCTATCCGTCTCGCTGGGCCTTATTTGCCTCTAACAAATGGACGTACACCGACCGATCTCTCGCTATACATATAGCTAGCTAGGTCCTTATAACTCGTTTTTACCCACACGTCAATCGATCTACCTCATTAGTTGTGTCTCTCCCTTCCTCCGACAAACAACAATTGATCTACCGATCTAGTTAGGTTTGCTTACCAAACACATGGTTCCCCTTCATCATCCATGGATGCGTCCCGACAGATCTATCACGCACAGGCACACACAGAAACACATCCCCACTCTTATTGATAACATTGCAGTTCCACCCTCAGTTTGTCTAGTAGGCCTCTCCCACCATCTTCGAGAAGCAACTCCATCACCCATCCAGCACTCTACCCCTCTCCCTCCCTCTCCCTCCCTCTCTCTCTCCTCTCTCTCTCCCATCATATTTCCCGTCCTTCAGTTATGTATGGATGTCGACCGATCTCCCTCAAGACATAGCTGGGTCTCTCCTTCTCAACACATATACGAGTCGTTCTACCTCTATAGTTAGGCCTCTGCCTACCCCTCCCCCACCCCTCCCCCCACACACACCGATACATCGAGCGCTCTAGTCATGTCTCCCTGCCACACACAAACTTGACGTGCTGCCCTCTAACGTTCCGGTAGGCCAGTCGCCCTATATCTTTGACTTGTCACACACACAATTTCGATGGCTCTCTTCATCGATCTCGCACCCACCCACTTGATCCTCTCTTCGACTCTATCGATAGCTATGACCCCTCCCTCTCTTCTCGTGGATTGCCCGACCCTCTATGTATGATATGGATAGGCCTCCATTTCACACACATTGCATGCAAAATTTTGTTTGAGATGTCATCGACACATATTCCCACAAATAATTCACGAAATCAACCCCCACCCCACCCCACCCCAAAACAAAAAACACTCACGAACTGCGGTTTGTATCTCTCACACACACCCACGTAGGTGGGGGACGTGCACGAAGAGAAGAGGTGCATGCACGGCGCACGTACTCCCGTCTCTTTCCCAACCACACCCGCGCGGGTACACGGTGGAGCTCATTTCTGTACGAAAAAGGCAGCCCACGTGGTAATTTGGCACGTGTACTGGTTGTCCACTTGGTGGAGGGAGGATCGTCTACCACGGGTGAACAAACAAATTGCGACTTGACGTGTTATGTTAAAAAAAGAGGCAAACCATGTGGGGCCTACCTTAGAGGCAAGGCTCTATACACTGGAGTACTTTTGATGTGTCCCGTCAACTCGCAGAACGAGGAGAAGCTTGCTTAGTACGCCGTCTCCCCCGCCCACGGGCGCGGTGGCTCGCAGGATGAGGTGAAGCTTGCTTACTACGCCTTACGCCCGCTCCCTCGCCCATGCGCGCGTGGCTCGCAGGACGAGGAGAAAAATTTACTACTCCCTCCGTTTACTCCTCGTCCCTACTACCTTGGTTATAGAGATTATATCATATTGTTTGGAATATATATGTCCTTTAGTAGATTTCAATATGAACTACTAGTACATACTCCAAACACTGATGTATATAGACGTATTTTAGAGTGTAGATTCACTCATTTTGCTCCGTATGTAGCACTCTCCCTCGCCCCTCGACCCTCGCCCACGTGGTGGACGTGCAGCAATTCATTCGGTCTCATATAGCCAGAACGATATATACTGCACTACCATTATTGCTCGACTTCCCGAAGAGGCGAAGAGCCAATCGCAAGGTTAATATTTTGGAGATGCCAAGCGCAAGGTTATAGGAGAACGAGTAGTAGGTGCCGCGTCATTTATAAATAAAGTTTTTTTTCTTCAGTGGCACGTACGCAATATGATAGGTTCATATGGAGAGAAAAGGAAACCGCTCCACTATATACATAGTCAGGACGGGCCAGCCTACACGGTTGCTTGCTGGGGTTGCTCTCTTCACACTCTCTCGCACAAAACGACTGTGGCCACATCTCTAACATCCCGGCGGATCACGTCCGCTTGGGGAAGGGGTGGATGCTTAGTGTAGATGCGGTGGCCGTCGCCGACGGCGAAAACCCACTGTCGGCACGTCCCGATCAGGGGTCCCCGCCGTTCTCTCTCACAAAGCCGGTGAGGTTGCCTTCGTCCCTTGCTCACTGCCGCGACGTGGGCAGTTGCCGCCTCCCGCCGCCCTCCTCAAGGTTGAGCTACGTCCCTCAGGTACAACTCCCTTTACAGCCGGCTTGCACCACTGCTCCAGCTGCCCACATCACTCCCTGTGGATATTTCTCTACTTCTTTGCCCCGCACATACCTCTACTGGCTTCTACGTACTGTATTTGTGATGAGTTTATGTCTCATCAACTAGTCCCAGTAATCTTATTCTAATCACGCTTGTTCAATTTCTTTGCCACAGGGATGCTCATCTCGATTTTGGTGAAACTGCACAAAATGATCCGATGGTCAAAAGGTTGCAAACTTCATTTATTAGGAAGCTCGAACGTTGCCAGCAAATTGAAGCCTGGTCAGGGTTCACGGTTCAAGGGCTAGGGACTGCATGGATCGTTTTTTTCTTTAGCTGCCTCTGTTCCAAAATAAGTGTCAACTTTAGTAGTAGTACAACTTTGTACTAAAGTTTGCACAAAGTTGAGAAACTTATTTTGGAACGGAGGGAGTACATATTTGCTATGATCTGTCAATCATTGAGATGCAATAGCATGCATGTTAGTCTCCTTTGTATTTGATGAAATGTTGCAACGGGCAACCTTGGACGCAAGATACATGTAACAGAAGCTGGAAGCTTCATAGCATTGTACAAATTTATCTCGCTGATAAATTACAGTACGTACTATACTAGTACTTCCTCCGTTCCTAAATATAAGTCTTTGTAGAGATTTCACCATGAACCACATGCGGATGTATATAGATGCATTTTAAGTGTAGATTCATTCATTTTGTTCCGTATGTAGTGGAATCTCTACAAAGACTTATCTACTAGTAATAGCTAGCCCCCACTACTAGGAATTCTCTATCCTCTCCTTGAGCCACGTCATCAAAATTGATGTAGCCGTTAGATGAAGTAAATCAGTCCATAATAGCCGTCTGATCTAGATGTTGAGAGGCTCCGCACTAAGCCACATGCAAGCATGCAGAAATACCGTGGCCACATGCATGTGAGTGGGTTTTAAATCACATCAACATGTCTGCATGCAAGCATGCACCGGTAGCATGCATGTAAGTGAGCTTTTAAGTCCCATTAACATGTCAAAAAGAAAAATATAATCCCATTATGCAGTAGGAGTTGGCTGATCTTTTTTCCTTACGTGGGATGATCTAAATGATGATGGGAGTTTATTTAGTTTGGCTACCACATTTGTCATGATGGTAGTAATATTTAGGAACGAGAGTACTATGTAAAGAGTTAGGTTCGCACGGTGATAGTGTGAGGTGGGCCATGTAATCACTGAGCCTGCGTGTTTTCACTGCTCTTGCACGCCTCCGCTGTAAGAATGGAGAAAATTGTAATCTAGTAGTAGTATACCTCCTTTCGCCGAAAGCGTGGGACATCCAGCAGTCCTACCACCTCAGTAATAAAGACCAATGAGCCATCAAATCACATAGACCCAGCAGTAAGTTGGACGGACGAAGCAACCATCACTCTTGCGCCAGTGAGAGGTCGCGTCCGCTCTGCCCGGGCATGAATGCGGCACCGATTCTTTGGAGCGGCGCTGACCGTTTCGGGCGGGAAGCGCGGGGCGATGGAGGGGCTTTGGGTGGGCCAGGCTGGTCAGGAGCGGGCGTGGCAGCTGTCCGCATGTCCCTACCGGACACGCCGGAAACGAGAGGATGCACCGACTCTCGCGGCTAAAATCGTACACTACACAACATCTCTCTGTAGGAGTAGGTCGATCTGTCGCTCTCTCTAACACACACATGGTGTTAAACACACACACACACACGCACCTTGGTCCCGTTGCACCTTCTAACGTGACTTATTACACCTAGACGGAGGGAGTAGTAAGTATACGAGATACGGTGGCACACTGACTTAAGTCGAATACAAGTGCCCAAAATTTGTGTGCATGTTATAATAAGGATTCACTTAAAATAGTACGTGAGCGAACAGAGGGATCAATTGGACAGTGTTCCCGAGCAGTAGCGAGATGTGTGAGGTAAGATACACCGCTGGCGCTTTTAATTTTTCTTATTAATTTGTTTGTTTCACCCTCTGACTGGTGGGACCCAACGTACTACGTGGAGAGAGGTAAGGTGACTAAGGCTGCATTATTTCTGCACCACTGTGGATAGTCTTACCACCAAAGCCACGATTATGATTGAAATCCCAATGACTCCCACACACACAAAAAAAACGGCATGCTTGTCACACGAATGCAGGAATGTATAAAAGGTTATTTCCCTCTCGTTGAACATAACGGGAGGGTTGTGTAGCTGGTTAGCCTGTTCGCTCATCAAACTTGAGGTCTCGGGTTCGATAACTACACTTGAGCATAATTTGTGCCAGGAGGATTCTTTGACTGGTCAAAATGTTTTCTAGGGTTTGCACGCTTCACACTCTCTCTCCAGTATATATATACACGCTGGAGCCTCACTCTCTCGCCCTCTCCAGATCTAAACAAGACTTCGTTGGCCTCTCTCTCCCCTCACTGCTGCTCAAAGAGCCGGCAGGATCCGTCCGCCGGGAAGGGAAGGAGGCTTAACGCTGTCGCCGTCGGCGAGGGACTACCGGCGCAGCTGTTCACTTTCCACCCAGCGGCGGCGCGGGAGGGCCTCCGACCCCTTCTTCTTCGCCGCGTCCCGTCGCCCACCGAACCACGCCCCAAGAACCTTAAGGTATAATTTACTTACTCCACATGCATTGCTCTAGCTGCATGTATACCATGAATCTAGGACGTGGTTCAAAGAGGAAAGGAGTGGGGGAAAGTAGTGGGAAAAGTTGTATATAGCATGAATCTAGGACGTGGTTCAAAGAGGAAATGAAGGGGGAAAGTTGTATAGCATTAATCTAGGACGTGGTTCAAAGAGGAAAGGAATGGGGGAAAGTAGTGGGGAAAGTTGTATCGCATAAATCTAGGACGTGGTTCAAAGAGGAAAGGAAGGGGCGAAAGTACTAGTTCAAAAAGGAAAGGAAGGGACAAGGCTGTAGAGTTTGAGCAGGACTAGATTTGCTGCGCTCACATAGGGAAAGGCGTCTAAAGATAACAAAACTGGGACCAACACAAATATGCTCCTTGGTTGTTTGTTCTTTGTTGCAACAGACTGTGCATGACCACAGTACATCGGTAGATGCACATGGTGCTGGTGCGTCCACTGTCCCGTGCAACTCATTAGCTGTTGTTAATCTAAGGCCCTGTTTGGTTAAAAACTCCCTAGTCCCTACCTGCTGGGTTCCAGGGACTAAACATGGACTAGAGGTTATTAAATGACATGCTAAAAGACCATGTTACCCCTAGTAATGAACTAATAGAGACAAGGTGCGATGCGTGGCAGGGGCAACTGTTGGAAAAAGTCCCAAAAAGACTCCCTCGGGGTCTTCTTTCTTTAGTCCCAAATGCCCACTTTTAGTCCCTAAAAGTCCCTCCTGTTTGGTTTAGATGGGACTGACACGGAGTTTTTTTAGTCCCTACACCAAAATGTCCCTGTAAACAAACACCCTCTAATAATGCCGCTGGAAAATTGATGCAATGCCACAGTTAAAAGCAAATTACATGTTTAACGAATTTTATTGTTAATATAATCTCTATGTTAATATTAATCAATGCCACCGTTTGAGAAATGCTACTGTCTTGCTTTCTTTCCCATTTAGATAAGGTAGATGCTTCTTTTTGTTGGCTTCTGTGTCATCCACCGTTATTGACCACTAATTGTTTCCTTTGCACCTCTGTGTAAACAGGGTTATCTACTTCACCTCGTTGCCATTGTGACCTTTTGTTGCACTGCACAAAACACTTTTGTTTTAAGAGTGTTTTGTGCAGTTCAACCAAAATGTCACACCGACAACGTTGCTTGATTGCTTGATCTTAGTGGAACTGCACAAGAGGAGATCTTACTTCCTATCCGTTAAGGCGAATTTGGTTCAGATCTTCTTCTTGTGAGTTGTTTGAATTCCGCATCATGAGAGGTCAGTACTAGCCTTCTTTCACATGATTCTGCAGTGTGCATTCATATGTTGTGCTACTTGTACGATAATGTTGCTTGATTTTAGTGAACTGCACAAATGGAGACAAGACTTCCAATCTGTATGTGCACCGTAATATCCCATTGAGGTAAGATAAGGATATTTCACAACTGCTGGCCTGTATTTTGCCACTTTCATCAGAAAATTAAGTTTAGTACTATACTTGTGCTCCCTAATTGACATGCCAAATCTTACATTGAAGGCGAAGCTTGTTTGTTATTGAACCAAGTGATGAAGGGGAAGAACAAGGGGAAGAAAAACAAAAATCAACTCCCGGTGCTGTAATGAAGCACTGGAACTGTGATGACACAAGTAATGATATAGTTTTGCATCTTAATTTATTGCTATGGCTGGAACGAGCAATTGTTTTGCCACTGATTTGATGCCACTCTTAATGTAATATGTAATTATCTCTACTTGTGCAAACAGGGATCTTCTTTGAAGATACCATATATTTTAGTGGAACTGCACAAGAAGATGTTGGAAACATTAAACTAATCGAGGAGTATATAGTAAGCATGGCCACCACCGTAGATAGCAACAGATGGTTCCGGAGAAGTGCTTCATCTGTATGCTCTACACAATAAGCCTCCTGACAAAGGTTGGTACTCGCCCACTGATTTCATCCATATGATTGAGCTTTGTCATCTCTATTGGTGTTGTGCTACTGTTTAGATACTGTCATGAAAAAGTGGTATTGTCCTTGAGAAGTGCTTCATCTGTGCTGTTTTAAATATTTCCTTTCCTTTTTTTCGAGCAAACAGTGATGCTAGCATTTAGTAGTCCTCTTGTCTTTGCACAACAGGATCATCTTCCTCTGAAGAAGAATATGGAGTACGTGAAGTGACTAGTTCCGATTATGCCAGGATGAAGAAGCCCTGTCTATCTTATCATCAGAAGGAGCAGTTGAAGGATGGTTACATTACTCCCCACAAGACCAAACTAACTTCAGCTCAGAAGGACTGACAAAATCTCCATTTTTTTGCTGTGATGCGCGAGTACAATGTTGTTCTAGGATTCTTTCTGGTGAGTTCCATTTTTCTAAAAGTGTGCTCTACATGGACCATGTATGTGCCTGTTGAAACTGTCAATTCATAGTACAGTTTGCTCTATACTAATCACTTTTTTGTATTTGTGCAAACAGGGGTGCTCAGCTTGATTTCAATGGGAACTGCACAAAATGTTCATGAATACATCGAATCATTCATTTCCACCACAAGAAAGGAGGTGCCGATAAGTTCAAGGCGTTGCAACATATAAGGGCGAAATCATACAAGCTACGCGCGAATTTGGTTGATTTTGGTGGAACTGCACAAAAAGAACAGCTGGTTTATTTAGCACGAGGTGCCATGTCAATGTCCGAACTGATGGCAAACCCTGCCCATTCCACAATCGTAGGCATTTGATATTTTGGAATGGGACAACCTTGTCAAATTTTGCTCATTGATTTTAGCAAGACATGCGTTTGATATTTTCGAATGGGACGCCCTTTGCTGTCAGCAGCGTCGATCAATTTTTTCTTTATTCTTTAGTTGTGAAGTAAATATTGCCTCTGACATGTGAGTCGCTGAGATGCATAATCATCGATTGTTTTGAATGTTCTCTATGAATTGCCAGGCCTGTGTGTTTGATTGCAATGTACAGAAACGCTAAAAAGCTGCTCAAACTCTTTGTACTCCTTCTGTTCCTTTTTACTTCGCACATTGTGAAAGTGCATACTTTTTTGTATAAGATTGGTCAAAGTAGAGATACTTTGACTGCAGACAAAACTTGTATGCAGACTAGAAAGGACCGGAGGGAGTACATGTGAAACTGCTGCAAACGAGGTGATCACCCTGGGAATAATGCTAGTACGTATTGTTTTGCATGTTCATCCAATGCCAGTGATACAGGAATTCGAACTAATCGAAATAAATTCATTCATACACGGTCGGATTTCATATAAACATGCCAGATTTCATTACATTTCATACATTCTTCAACTAAAAAGGGGTGCGCTGGAGGTATAATTAATTAACCGAAGCTACCCACCTGTGTCCCGCTGAGCCGAACAGAAGCTTCAGTGACTTAACTGCAGGTGCAGTTGCGTAACTGACATGTGGCCTATTGGGCCCACGTGTCAGTCAGCCAACTGCACCAGCAGTTAAGTAGAAGCATTATTCTCCAGCAGAACTCCCCGACTCCACGTCGCCGCCAAGAAGCTAACCGGCCGTCAATGGTCAACCCGCCTAGCTTGGCTTCAACAGGAGGGTAGCAGCGGTGGCCTTACTTGGACCCGAGCGGGCGACCTACCGTGTTCTACTCTTCCTCGTTTTCTGTGTGGCGCGGCCTCGTTGGCAGCGGGGCGGGGCCTCGGCGGAGCCGGCGATGTCCTCTGTCTCGTTGCCGGCGGGCGGCGCCTCAGCGGAGCGGTGGAAATCCTCCCCCGCGTTGCCGGCAGGGTGGGGCCTCGGCTGAGCCGGCGATGTCCTCTGCCTCGTTGTTGGCGGGGCGGGGCCTCGGCGGAGCCGGCGGTGTCCTCTGCCTCGTTGTTGGCGCCATGGGGCCTCGGCGGCGCAGGGCCTCGTCGACGCCAGCGGAGAGGGGACTCATCGGAGCCGGCGGTGTCCTCTGCCTCGTTGTTGGCGCCGCGGGGCCTCGGTGGAGCAGGGCCTCATCGATGCCAGCGGAGCGGGGACTCTTTGGAGCCGGCATTGTCCTCTGCCTCATCCTTGGTCTCGCCAATCAGCGCCTCACCCGCTTCATCGCCCTCTTTGCTAGCCTCTTTGTAGGCGGCCGCAGCCTCCGCCACCTGCATGCGGTACCGCCAGCGCTCGAGGCAGCCCTTGCGGGCGGAGCGGTACGAGTCAAGCAGCGCCTCCTGCTCCACCCGCTCCGCGGCGATCTGCTCCTCCGCCTGCAGGTGCTCCTGGAGGAGATGGTGGTTGTAGGCGGCGTCGGCCTGCGCCTCCCGGAACTGCTCCTGACGCATCTGCCTCACACTGTCCATATATTGGGCACGGGCCTCGCCGATGGTCATGGTGCAATGCACCGGCGAGGATGGCGCGGAGGAGGGGGTTGGCGCCGGATCGTCGACTACCATGTTCTCCATTGGGACGTCGTCGTCCTCCGGCTGCCTGCCGGCCAGCCGGTCGGCAGCAATGGCTGCCATCTCCTTGTGGTCCGTCGTCCGCCCGTCCCGAAGAGCGCTGGAGCGCGAGGAAGCCATGGTGGGCAGTAGTGGTGTGGACAGGAGAAAGGGAACGGATGCGGATGACTGCGGCTATGGCCGGCGCAGCAGTTTATATAGCAATGGTGGGCGGCGGAGGGACGGACGTGTGGCGGGAGTAGCCGCCTCGGCAACCGCGTATCATTAATGTGGGCGGCAGATGGACGGACGGACGACACTTGTGTCGTTTGAAGGCGGAGCAATCGCCTGCACCGGGAAGCGGGGCGGGCGCGCTGACTGTTTCGGGCGGAAAGCGCGCGCGGGCGAGGAGATGACTTTACTTGGAGAGGATGACAATGGGGACCCACCAGGTCCATAGCCTCACGTACGCAAGTGCCTCCTTATTATATATATGTATAAAACTATACTCCCTCCGTCTAGGTGAATAAGTCGTATTAGAAGGTGCATCACGACCTAGGTGCAAGCAGATTGGTGGAAAAGAAGAATATTTCTCTCTTCTAAACACAACATTTAATCACAGCAGTTAAGAGGATGCCTTATTAGCTACCCATGCAGGCCATCGTAATTCATAGCATGCAAAGCGCTTTTATTTCTTGCCTAATAACCGCATGGACGTGCTGCATGCATTGGTCCTTGCCCGAGCAAAAAAAGGGAGGAAAGGGGTTTCCACGGGAGACAACGAGGCAGAGGTGGAAGCGCTCGCTGGAGTAATTTATTTTGCTTCCCCCTGGTTTCCTGACATCACGGTCCCACACCATTGTCAACCTATGTAGTAGTCAATAAGATCGAAATAGAAGAATTGCACAAGAAGCGGCGACAGCTGGGACCAAGCAGCTCGAGCAGTATTTGTGTTTTTGAGGTGTGAGCACTGCAGAGTTTTTCGATGTTTAGCCCAGATATTAATTTTTCTCCTCTGAACAACAACGAAAACATCGCTGCAGGTATTAACTGGGCGGGCTGTGGCCCGTCTAACTGTTGACACCCCAAACTTTTTGACCTTGTTTTATTAATTAAAATTTTGCCAAGGAATTTAAACTTTTAATTTTTTGGATTTTCTTTTGATTTCAGAGCCATTCCTTTACTTATTATGGAGTTTTTACCTCAAGTGAAAAAACTTTCCAAAAATATTATTGGACTTGTTTAACCTCTCAAGAAAACATTTCTATTATCAGTGGAATTTATTTGCACAATTATTTCTCTCTGAGCTTATTCATTAAAAAGATTTTTCATTAGTTTTGGAGCTCTTTTTGAACTACAACCACTTGATAAATTTATTTAAAATTTTCACCAAAATTTGAATTTTGGGAGATGTCATGTGATGTTTGTAAATCACTTTTATGCAAAAATATATTTCATTCATGTAATATTTTGAGCTCTACACCAATTTTTCAAATCTGGTCCAGTGGGCAATTTTGCACTACAACCCATTTAAATATTTCTTTCTAGCCTCCACCAAAATTATGGGATGTTCATAGGAGTATATTATGCAACTTTATGCAAAAACCCTTTTTTGTTCTTTGAAAATTTTGAGTGAATGCAACCTCTTTTACTTTCTGGTCCAGTTTGACTTTTTCTACTGCACCCCTATTAAATTTTGCTCTAGTGGCCATGAGCTTTCTCCTGCTTGTATTACACCTTGCAAAACCCTTAAGTCTAGGAGAGTGGACTCATTGAAGGATTTTAAATGCATGCAAACATGCCCTTTTTCTTCTTCCCAGAACTGAAGTTTGGCAAAACTTACACTACCAAGTTTGAGCTTTTGGCAAACTAACTTCACCACCCTCTGTATCATCTAAAGAGACTATGATATGGAAATTTGGGCCACACCAAGAGTTGCCTAGATGCCATTGGCATTTTGTCAAACACCCTGAGTGCATGGCCACTATTGGCATGATTTTAAGTTTACTTCGTGAACTTTGATCATCTGACCTAAACAACCATGTCCATTGAGCTCCTACTAAACCCTAACCAGGCCTGCTAACCCCCAGCCTCCCCTATGCACTCTTGCACACGCTGGCATTTCAGCAACACATTGTGTGCGTGCACTGGGCGCGCCCAGAGCGCGCGTTTTACACGTGCGTGCATGCGAGTCGCCGCGTCCCGCTGCCGACGCCCCGCGCTCGCTCTGGCCCTTCCCCTCACCCAGTCGATGCGCCCGCCCCCTCCCTCGCCGCAGAGCCGCCCCTGGCGCCCTACAGCGCCGCTGTCAGGTCGGCAACGACGGCTAGCGGGCGGCCACAGTGCGCCTCTGCCCCGGACGGCGCCGCCCGAGCCATCCCGGCTCGCCAGCTGCCCCCTTGAGCAGCTCAAGCTTATGCGCAAGCCGTCTGCTAGTGCTCGTCGTCGCCACGTCGCCTGCCCGCTACAGAACGGCGGTCGTCGACGTTCTTATCCACGGCCATCGTTGCAGCCGACCTCAACCGCCTATATAAGGACCCCCCGAGCTCGCCAAAGCCTCAAGCAACCCCTCTCACCCTCTCACTAATCCTCCCGTAGCAGTAGAAGGACCGAAGATGGTCGTCTTCTTCTTCTCTGGCAACCACAACCGCCGCCACTGTCTCGACCGTTCCGGCTCCACCAGGGCCTCCCCCTCTCCACTCTCTCCACCAGAAGACTTCTCTTCCTCGTGAATCCATCCCCCTGCTCAATTCTGATCAGGAGCCACCAGAGGCAAGAACACACTTTGCCCGACGGCCACCGTCTGCTGCGGAGCTCGCCGCCGGCGACTCCGTCCACCCCCGGGGCCGTAGCGACCACCGATAGGACCGCCTCGACCCCCTGAGCCCGCGCATGGCTTTAGTTTCTCAAACGGTGCCGCCGTTCGCCGGCGAGCCTCACCGGAGCTCCGCCCCGCTCGGACAGAGGAGGAGAAGAGGCGCGGCGACTGGTCAAACCTGACCAGTGGGCCCCCTGGACCCACTATCAGTGGCCAGCCCCGCCACCACGTGCTTTAAGTGAAAGCGCATCGCCCCAGAGTACGTCTCCTCTGCTCGAAAGCGTATTCTCATCGAAGCGTTTTCCTTTTTCTGTTTTATTTTAAAAACAGAATTGACTGAACTTTGACTGGCTATAACTTTTAAAATATAAATCCAAATGACTTGATTCTTTTTCTGTTGTTTCTCAAATATTGTCTAGTTTATTTTCATATTTATTTCAAAATTTTCCAAACAACTTTTTTGTACTGTTTTTTAAATTATGTATTAATTCAAATATTCCCAAAAATAGGATTTGTTGGAGAGAGAAGGAAACTTTCAAAGTTTTGGAGTGCACCCTGCCTCTCCACAACTTGAAGGCAAGCATTCTGAACCATGGCGTAATATTTTGGGGACTGTTTGATACGGTTATAATACCACCTCGACATGGAGCATTAATTATTTTTATAACGACATGATCATACGCGTTGAGTGCATAACGAAAATACTTGCTGTTGGAAATGGATATGCTTATGATAGCAATCACCCTCATATGCCTCTCATGCCTACCGGGAAGGATCTGGGAAAGCCTCTGTATTGGGTAGACCCGAGCTTGTCCCTAGTCGAGACGGTTATGACCGGTAGGGCAGGGGAAGGTATGATGAGTGGTGGTTATGTCTGATGGGTGTGAAATATTATCCTTGAGCTAATCATGCAGGAAATACTTAAGCCTCCTGAGTCGGCCGTAGATCGAGTCTTGTTCCAGTAACCCCCACACGTGTTTTCGTGCTGCCACTTGTCCCTGCCGAAAGTAGGGTACGGTTCAGTAAGTTGTCAACCCCTGTCTTAGCACACACCGTACAGAGAGGCCATGGTGGAAGATACCGGCTGCATCCGGTAGGCATGCCACCTGGTCCGGGGGCATGGGTGTTTCCAGTTGGGACCGAGAGGGGGGCACCCCTTAGAGCGCGCGATAGAAATTTGATCCCATGCTACGCGAGGTTGTAGCCTCCCCACTTAGAGTTTTACTTAACAGGTGTCATGGGTGATTCCAGACACGAGTAAAAGCTGGTGTGTGCAAGTCAGGTGTGTTTTCAACCAAAAGACCGTAGACGGAATTAGTTCCGATGGACTAAAGAAATCCGTTACTCGTGGGTAAAGAGTACACCCTCTGTAGAGATATTAAACCTATTCGAATAGCCGTGTCCATGGTTAAGGACTACAGTCTGGGATGGGTCAAGTGTCGGTCTTAGTGTCGGTCTTCGGAGGAGAAACTACTAAACCAGAATATTGATTATGACTTGTGATATATGATGGTTATGATTATTATCATTGTGGACTAACCGTTTGCATTGTTTGAGATAATGAATATCCCTGGGATGGTACTACCTCCTGGATATTCACTGTGATTATGGTTACTAGTCATCAACCCCGTGCATCTACACGGGCTAGTAACTTTAACTAGGCATTAAATACTAAAATTAGTATACATTTATTGTACAAAATCAAAGATTACATTGGAAAATCAAATATGTCATGTCGGTATTTTGAAACCGGGCCACCTCTTCAGAGATTTATGATAACACAGGATGTTCATCAATGGGATAAATATTTTCTCTTTAACCCTAATTTAC
Organism: Triticum urartu; assembly: GCF_003073215.2. Lineage (NCBI taxonomy): Eukaryota > Viridiplantae > Streptophyta > Magnoliopsida > Poales > Poaceae > Triticum > Triticum urartu. Next base: position 75,156,857 of record NC_053028.1, on the reverse strand, counting down.
TAATGGTCCATATGTAATGCCTATTGTGTTTATTTTGTTTAACAATTATGTCTATCAATTTTACACACTTGTCACACGACGAAAGAGTCATCCGAACAGTCAGGTTTACAACACATTATAATTTTAGTTGCCAATTTATAATTAGCGATGTTGTGTTAACTAAAAAAGTATGCAGTTAAATGTGAAACTTAATTGATAACATGTGCAATATTTCTTGACATGTGCACTGAAACATAATGTAGATTTATGGCTTACTTAAGCATCTGGTCGAAGAAGAAATCGGCGCCACTATTTTTTTAGCATAGATTAAGAATACTTGCCTTGAAAACCTTGCCCACTTATCTTTTATAGCAGAAACCCGCATGGGCATAGTTGCCAACTGCTGATTCACTGGTAATTGTGCTATTATATTACCAACTAATATTTTAGATCCACCCTGTTTGGAGATTTATCTCTTGGTATTCTAGTGTGGATATAGTAAAATGGCTAATCTCCACTAATAAAGGAGGATATAAACCAAGCAAGCGGACTCATGAGAAGTACACCATTTATCATGTTGCAGACAAAATAAGATTAGGTAAACAAACTCATTTGCTGGCTTGGTACCACTTTACATATAGAAGGCCTCTAAGAAGTCAACCTTTTTCAAAGAAAAATCATGCTGGTCCTATAAATATAGCCAATTAATGCTTGGAAACTTATTCCGACAATTAAGATCTTCAGGAAAGGGAAATTAATGAAATCGCTAGATTCAAAAAACAAACGATTAGTCTTCACAACATCGTCTTTGTAGTATAGCTGTTCAGAACGATTAGTCTTCACAACATCGTCTTTGCAGTTAACATTTTAATATAGCACATGTTGTGATCTCATGGCGCTTTTTGATGGCCAATGTTTTAAATTAGTAAATAATGGAGCAACATAGGGGGGAATATATAATGAGACCACCTTCTGTAAAATTACATACCACAGAAAATAGTATAGCTGTGAAACCAAATTTGGTCGTATGTATTTCATAACATGTCATTTTAATTTTTTGGTTCGAAACTGCACATCATTAGTTGGGTATAATAACAAAAGTCTTTAACCATCTCCACTTTGAAAAGGTAATCAAATTATTCGAATGAGAAAGGATAGAACAGTGACATACTAAGGCTCTACAGTTTCATAATTAACACACAGTATGTGGGCGTGCCCAAACAATTAGTAACATCGGTGTCAAATAATTCATACATCCAAATGGTGGCAAAGACAGAAGGGCCATGTTTGATATGAGGTCTAGCGCTCATAAGGAAACTATTCTAGTCAGTACGCCTAGCAAGGTTGTAGCATATTCTTGTTATTCATCTCTGCATGCCAATGTTTCGCAGTTCAAAACGCAGTTACATCAAAAGAACGATTTGATTAGCATCTCGTGTACGCAGAATCTGAAAACAACATGCTTAGTTGACCTATCATCTACTCAATCTACTCAGTATTCATGGGTATCATAGGGAGCACGTCAATCATCATAGCATCCATATTCGCACCCATCACTAATCACATTCATGCGCCTCATATAACTAATGAGATTAGGTGTCGGAAGAACAAACTTGAGGGTTGTTTGGATCTAGTCAAATTTTCCAGTCCCTTGCATACTGTGGCGTGGATGGTTGCAGGATATTGCGTCCGACGATAATATGTAGAAGTGAACCGACGGGAGCGTTCTAGGAGAGACAAAGACCATTGCATGACGCCAGCTATTGCAATTACGGCAGAGGCATAAGATTTTGCATATTGGACAGAGAGATCGTTGCAATAATGGTACAACAGGATCGGAGGTTCTTCCATCCGACGGCAAGCCGCTGCGACCACAGGCGGCGAGACTGAGGAGGAAGAGGAGGTCCGGTAGGGCAGGAGAACGATCTAAATTTTTTTTTACCGAGGACGATCTAAGTTTATGAGTTGTGCAGATCGGTCTATCTATTATTTATTTTTCTTAGCTTTTGATTTGACAGGACGTCTATGACTTTTTTTCCTTGATATACACACCATATATTGTTACAACTCTAATCACGTTCACTTATTGATCTGAACCGTGCATTTAATATATAAAAATTTAATTTATGTTTTTACTGATAATTCACGTGGAGATTCTGTTGACTTTTTAAAAAAAAAACTCGTTGGCTTTTTTTATTTCAGCAATCAGCCACTGTTTTTCTTTTTTTTTTACGTATTTCAGCAAACAGCCTGATCGTGGATTCTAAGTTAAAAAAAACCTTATCGTTGATTCTTTTTCCTTTTTATCGTTGGAATTTTTTAGACATTTTATGGTTGGAGATTTTAACGGGGACGGGGCCTTCTTAATTTGTGGGAGCGGGTAGAGACTTCCCTTCTGTTTGCTTACGTGAGGATTTCCTTTTTTTCACATTAATTTTGGACGTGTCACGTGTACTTTTTATAGGACTGGATCATCTATGTTTTTTTTTTGACGGGAAGGCCTTCATGGCTAGCTTTATTAAACTAAATAACAGATACATCGTCTGCCAAGGAATTGGCAATGAAACTTGGTGGTGCCTCGATCCACAGATTCCTTGGCAATGAAACTTGGTGGTGCCTCGATCCACAGAGACGGATCGTTTGCACGGCCATATTCAGCTAGCACATGAGCTGTCGTATTTGACTCTCTATTACAATGCTCAAGAAAAACCTTCCCTAAACCTCTTAGTAAATCTCTGCATTCTTCCAAGACAGGGCCAGCCACCATTGATTGTCCTTCATTCAGTTGTAGGGCGTTTACTACAATGAAGTTATCCATCCTCGCCATGATGTTATTGCAACCCATCGAAATAGCTAACTTCAAACCTTCCCGGAGTGCTGCAGCTTCAGCAGAGACTACGTCTGCGACGTGGTCAATACGTGAGGTAGAAGCTGCTATGAAGTTCCCTTTGTGGTCTCTTATAATGGCTCCACATGACCCCGAATGATCCTCCTCCCGGAAAGATGAATCAACGTTCAAGAGCTGTTGCGACTCCAGAACTAGTCCAAGAGTTTAGCCTCGGTGTTGGCGCGGGAACGGCCATCGCACGGGTGAAATTCAGAGTAAGTGCATGAATGGATTGTCCTGTTCGCGCCGGAGGTTGAACTACCTCCCCGCTAACATGCATCCTTCTCTGCCACCAGATATACCAACTAGCCGTAGCGATAAGTTCAAGTAGGTCAAACTGATCCATATACACCTTCTGATGCACCTGATCACACAATAGAAATTCCAGTACTGTTGCTCCCGATCGGTCCACCAGTAGAGCATTAGATATAGTATTCCAAATCCCCAAAGATGACCAAACTGCTTTGGCTCGCTCACAACTAAAGATGGCGTGCTTAATATCCTCAGCAGCCAAACGACATATTGGGCACTGAGAGACATGGCCTATGTGCCTGTTTGCTAGGACACTGAAACACGGAATTGCATTATGTAAGCATCTCCACAAAAAGATCTTGACTTTCCCAGGAACTTTCAAACTCCATAATTTCTTCCATACTGGGTGTGGCGCTGTCCCACCAAACAAGTTTGCTTCATTTGCCTCGCCTACATATGAAACCTCCCATTGTTTATAGTAAGCTGATCTGACTGAAAAAATCCCGCTCCTAGTCAGATGCCAAGCAACATAATCTTCTGTTACTTGTTGGTGCAAGGGTATCTGTAGGATGCGTTCTGCATCGATATGCCAAAAAATTTCACGGATCAGCTGCTCATCCCATTCATCTGTAATCGGGTCTATGAGTTCAATTACTTTTGTGAGCACTTGGTTACCCCGGACAGTGACCACCTTCCTTGAAAAACTGTTGGGGATCCAGCAGTCACTCCAGATATTAATTTTTGCACCATCGCCAACCCTCCAAATACAACCTTCTTTGAATGTTTGTATGCCCGCCCAAATGCTCCTCCAAATATAAGAGGAGCCCTTCTTCAGTTCACAATTCAATATGTCGCCAGTGGGATAGTATCTCGCTCTTAATACCCTTGCACACAGGGACTCATTATGCTCAATCAGCCTCCAACACTGCTTGGCCAGCATGGCTAAGTTGAAACTCTGGACATCTCGAAACCCCATACCCCCTTTTTCCTTCGGAATACACATTCTCCACCAAGCAAACCAATGCATCCTTTTATGGTCTTCCTCGTCACCCCACCAATATTGCGACATTGCATCAGTGATCCCCTTGCAAATTTTCTTCGGGAATTTAAATACACTCATCGCATATGTAGGGATGGCTTGGGCCACCGCTTTAATTAGTGCTTCTTTTCCACCATAGGATAAAGTTCTCTCCTTCCACCCATTTACCATTTTCTGGATTCTTTCAATTAGATGTTTGAAACAAGTTACCTTGTCTACTCCAATCATCGATGACAGCCCCAAATATTCATCAGACAGCGCCTCAGTCATTATATTCAGTATTTGACACACATCGGCTTTTGTTTCCACCTCTGTATTGGGGCTGAAAAAGATAGAACACTTGGCCTCGCTCACCATTTGGCCTGATGCTGCACAATAGTCATCTAGGATTCTTTTCAAGGTTTGGGCATTCCTACAGTCTGCTTTCATCAAGATGAGGGAGTCGTCCGCAAATAATAAATGTGAGATACGAGGGGAGTCACGGCACACCTGAACTCCTTGTAAATTCCCAAGGTTCTCCTCATGGCAAATAAGTGCAGATAGACCTTCCGCACACAGCAGAAACAAGTAAGGAGAGAGGGGATCCCCTTGCCGAAGCCCTCTTGTTGGTGAGAACGGCAAGGTTTCATTTGAATTGAACCTTACCTTATACTGCACTGAAGTCACACATGCCATAACCAATTTTATCCATCTTGCATCAAAGCCAAGCTTCCCAAGGATTGCCTCCAAAAACACCCACTCCACTCTATCGTAAGCTTTGTGCATGTCCAGCTTCACGGCACATGTCCCTTGCTTCCCTGTTTTCCTCTTCTTCATTGTATGAAGGCACTCATAAGAAACAATAACGTTGTCGGTAATAATCCTTCCAGGCACGAACGCACTTTGGGTTTCACTGATGATGTCTGGAAGTAGTAGTTTTAACCTTGCCGCTAGCATTTTTGAAATTACTTTATAAACAACGTTACAAAGACTTATGGGTCTGAACTGTGCAACCATCTCCGGGTTCTCAACCTTCGGTATGAGCACAATAGTGGTCATGTTCCACCCTTCAGGAATGATTCCCGTGTTTACTGCCTGCAACACTTCTTTTACCAGTTCATCGCCCAATATTGGCCAGAATTTCTTATAAAAAATTGCGTGTAGTCCATCTGGACCGGGTGCCTTCAAATCCCCAATACTGTACAATGCACGCTTAACCTCCTCGGCAGTGTACGGTACCAACTGGATCATCTATGTTAAGGAAGCTTTCCTTCACTCTCGGTTACAAATTTTACAATCTAACGGTTCCCTTCCTTTTTTGACAGCACGTCTATGCTTTTTATTGATCTACACATTGTATATGCTTGTTGATCTGAACCATAGATTTAATTAAATTATATAAAGATTTAGTTTATGTATTTTTTATGGAAACTAACGTGGAGGCAATCAGCCGGATCATGCCTTTTTTTTCTCTTTTATCATTACTTTGACATTATATCATTAGAGATTTTAACGGGGGATTTCCTTCTTCAATCATGATATAGGCTTTCCTTCTTAATTTATGGCAACGTGTGGAGGCTTTCCTTGTGTGTGTTTTTTCGCTTGAGGATTTCCTTTTTTTTTCTTACGGGAGACATTTCATGTTTGGTTTCTCTAATGTTAGACGTGACACATGCGCTTTTTATATGACTGTACGTTACGCAAGTTTTCTTTTTATCCTGACCGTAAATTTTATAATCTAACGGTTTAATTAATTTTGATGATGTGGATTAATGAGAGATCATGAAAGGTGCCTCCAATTAGTAAATATAAGATATAAGATATATAAGCCCTTTATGTGGCGTCGCTCAGACGCCCGACCGTGGCGGGTTTGTTATTTCGTTTACTTATAAGCCCTTTATGTGGCGTCGCACAGACGCCCGACTGTGGCATGTCCGTTATTTTCATTTACTTATAAGCCTTTTATGTGGTGTCGCACAGACGCCCGACTGTGGCATGTTTGTTATTCTTTTTATAAGCCCTTTATGTGGTGTCGCACAGACGCCCGACTATGGCATGCTTGTTATTCTTTTTATATATAAGCCCTTTATGTGGTGTCGCTCAGACGCCCGACTGAGACATGCTTCATATTATTATCCTTTCGAGGGGTCGCTTCAGACACGCGATCGGTGCTTTGCATTTCCACAACCTGATCGTTTACTCATGATTCATTCAAATGATCTACTTGCGTGCATCATGAACCTTATTGCATAACTGACAAAGTGATCATAGAATATTTTAAAGCATGATTATCAGTGGCTATATTATACCTATGTTCTTAATGTTTGCAAGTACATTCAAAGTACTCACTGGCTTGTCCCTGGCTATTGTCTTGCCTAGATTTTTTGCATGGAGAGGAGCGTTGTGATGACACCCCCGGAACCTACGCAATGGTGATAGCAGCCCCGCGAAGATAGGAGTTACCCTGGTCAGCTGTTCCTGTGGGAAATGGAGTCCCATAGACACTGGTGACCCGCAAACCGCTTCCGCCTTCAGCCACTAGAAAACCAATTGTTGTACTCATAGGCCAGAATGGTCTTGTACTACATATTATGTACTTTGCTTGGAATTTCTGTATCAAGTTGGTGCCTCTTCAGCTAACAGTAATCCTGGGGCTGATGAGCACAAGGGCCATTTTCTGGGAAATTATATCCCGAAAAACCCGGTCCTGACAAACTTGGTATCAGAGCCAGGCTGACCATTGGCTAATCCTATCTTAGCCGGGTCGAGAAACCTAGGTAAACCAACCCACCAGACCTTAACTAAACCCCGGCCAAGCTTCTCGCGTAAGATAGCCACACAGTGACCCGACACCTTTGGCAGTCGGTGCCCAACCTATCAGCCTAGCCTGTCGATCACACGCCAGTGAACGGCCCTTGAATAGTCTTTTTCGCAAGCGTGCAAAGGAAGACTCCGTCCCCTTTTTGCTATAAAAAGGGCACGCTCGCCTCAGCCCAGCACAACACAGCCTCTACCCCAAACCGAGCTAGAATGCCTGACCCCATTGTTCACAATGAGACCACAGCAACCAACCTTAGAGGTTTTGTGACCGTGCTAGCAAACCTCACCCGCCGTGCCTTTGAATTAGAAGAGCCCCCAGAATATGTTGTGTACCAAGGGTCCATGAGCGATGAAATCCGTCAGTTCTGGGCCACTGTGCACGTCTATGGTAGGGGTCTATCACCAGAACGCCCCTACAGGTTCACCGGAAGGACAACTTCCTTTGAGCCGCAAGCCATCCAACTAGCTACTCGAGAAGCTATAGTTCAACTCCGGCACTTGTCGCCTAGAGTTAACTGTCGCTCCTTCTACTACTACCCTAGCCGTGACGGGTATGGCAGACCACCCCAAGTCGCCAACGGAGACCACGAGACGGACCCTGCATTATTGCATCTGGTGCGATATGTAAGTGCACTAGAGGGACTGTTCGACCAGATCACTCTGGACCTGATCGCAGCTCGTGGAGAACTGGTTCGCCGACCCCCCAGCAAGAAGAGAAGATGAGCCCGACACTGACAACCCAGTCGTGCTGTTCGGACAACCAATCGAGACCCTAAGGTCAGCCCCAGCCATCAACCAAGGTGCCTTGATGACCCCAGAAGTGCTTCGTCGCCTTTTGGGAACCCACTCCAACGGGATTGTGGCCAACAATCCCCGCGATGGTCATCATCGCTACCCCGACCCTGCAGTTCCTCAACCCCCTCCGGCTAACCCCGACGGTGAAGCCAATGGCACTACAAGAAATATGTCAACTTATGACCACCACTATTGGTCACTAAATGGTCACAAATTTCCATTTGTGACCTTTTTGTGACCAAAAACATAAGGTCAAAAGCTGGGCGTCGTAAACTGACTATAGCGACCTTTCTTCTGGAATGGTCGTAGACGTTTATGACCAAAATACGTCTACTGTGGCGTTTTGGTCACTAGCAACCTCCCTAGGCCAAGTAGGCATCCAGCGTGGCAAGCTGATGTGGCACAAGATTCAGCCCGGTCCAATTCGGTTTTCTACATGGGCCTAGCCCAACAATTCGGCCTTTTTAATGTATTTTTCCTATTAATTTTGGGTTGACTTCATGGGCCAATTGGGCCTCAGCCTTTTTACAGTCCATTTCCTTAATTTTTAGTTTTTTCCCTATGAATATCATTTGGAAAATGCCCATTTTAGATGCCAAATACTATTAGGTCCCACTTGTCAGGTTCTAATTAAAGACAAACCAGGTTTCAATTTCCACACAATTATTTCAGTTAGAACAGCAAAGAAATGAAGATTTTCAAACCACATGCCAATTTTGGCTAAGAGAACAATCTTTACATAATTCATTTCACCATTACATGTGATACTATCACAACATATAACTACTACAACTATACTCCTGACTTCTTCACTTTCACTTCTGGATATGTTCGTACAGGCTGAACGAAGGCACCTACCAATAAATCAAAAGAGTTAGAAACAAAATAAAAAATATATAGAAAGTAGCTAGGGACTAAATCATGAAGCATCTCTACATGTAACATGTAACAGTAATAACCACAAAGACTAGCTCACAGAAACAACACAAGAGATAAGAACACATAGTTGTTGTGTGAATAACAAGACTCCCAGAATGGTTCTAGATGTTGAATGCAGAAAATGGTTCAATCTTAGATGGTTCATTGAGCACGGCACGAACGATTTAAGATAACAAGACATATGTTCTACACTAATTTTACACAAATCATTATCAATTACAATTTACAACAGACTCAAAACAAAACACCATAGCTTTTGCATCACATAGGGAATCAACACAATAATATATGTCATGCCATCATGGCTCATAGACCAAGTAACAAAAGAAAATAATGGGATAGACCGTACACTTATCTAGTCGGAGAAGATAGCTCAAACAATAATCTGTCTAAGACCAGAATACAAGTGATGCTTATGATTGCAGAATCTAAACAGTGAGTTTAAATATATTGACATTTCAACCATAATGTAGCAGTAAAAAGAACATGTTTACATAAATAAGTATTGGGAAGTCAATGTAATAAGTACTGGTAAGTCAATGTAATGGCCATCACAGTTAATTTGTACTATTACATAAGATTTGGCTGATCTTCAGGTTTCAGTGCATGGGCTGTGCCATTAACACAAAATGCTACGCTCGCCCATACTAACATACTGTATTCAGACAGGTCAAAATTCAGTTAATTAGTCAGGACAAGATGCTCCCTTCCCTTACAGTAACAAGTAGGAGTAATAACGTCAACGACTCCACGCTTGGGATCGCAACAAACCAAAGGCGAGCCAGATTTTTTTCAGGCTATATAGACATTGACCAAGTCATACTCAAGATGAAAAGAGAGGAGACAGGATAAACAGTTATACTCTAGAACAAACAAAAATTTAGAACAAACAGGAATTATATAGTAGGCCAGGCACTTGTTCATCTTCTACAACAAGGACCTGACCCGGTCAGTCAAAAGAAACAGCATAAGAAATGGTTGATTCAGGGAAGCATAACCATAGGAATGTAATCTATGTATATGAGATCAGGCGAAGTAAAACTCCACATGCTTGCAGTAACAAGTAGCCTATCCCAATGAGACAGACATTCTACCCAACAAGGACAACAGCCTATCCCACTACCAACTACCATCTCACGAAGCACGAAACAGCAACCACAACATCGATATCACTTCCCTCTCTCATAAAAAAACATCGCTAGTCAAAGCGCTCGGGCAAACATCAGCTCACCTGATGAGTAAGGCCCTCCAGATGTCCCTTTGGGGGAGCTTTGATCACTCTACTCTTCAGCAGCAACATCAGGCTTCGGATCGGTGGCACCTGCGGACGTACTGCACACCCCAGTCTGCAAGAGACTCAAAAAATCATCACACAAACACAAGATCCAAGGAAGAACTAAGAGCAGGGAGGGGAAACATTAGCCATACCTCGAATCAGGATCAGCGTACAGAGTGGTAATGAGGGTCGTCTCACCTCTCACCCTGCACGTTCGACTTGTCAGTGTGACTGGTCAGTGAGAAGCATAGCTGGACACTTCACCTGTGTTAAGAACCAAGCAAATGGTAGTATAAGCACACGATGCACAAGTATATTAAATGGAGCAGAAAACTGCGCGTGCTGTGTTTAATCCCTCAACATGAACAGTGCATCTTCAGTTGGGTTTTACTTCAGTATGTCGTCTGAAGAAAAAGGGGACATGTTTTTGTTCCATTATTTCGTTCACTAGATTAGTGTTCACCATTGATTTGTAAATCTAGTCCATTCGAGCATTGTGAAGACAGAGCAATCCAAACTGCTATTACTAATTAATAGAGATGTATAAGATATAAATTAAACACAGAGCCGCAGTTTTCTACAGCATATGGACCAAGACATGGAGTAAAAGTTATGTAGCCGTAAAAGACTACTTGAGGACTGACTTGACGGTGTATTTTGCTAAAACAGATCATTCTGTGCTTCTATGCGGTCTTACTATTCGTGCAGCGGGAAACGTACACTTCAGCATAAAAGGAGGCACACATTGGAACAGAGCTGCTCAGCCTATGAACTGACGGACTCCATAAAATGGTACTGGTACTTCTCCTAGCAAACCTGTATAGTAATAATGGCATGCAGATGTTTCAGAGAAGCAGCCTGTATAGTAATCAAACAGTGGGCCTTGCTGTTACAAACTGTGAGTGCGCATGACCTGGTTACCCAACCACCGCGTGGTGCCGGTAGGTGCAACTACTGAAACGAATTGAGTCGAGTATGCTGATTAATTAAGCAGACTAAATTGGCTCCAGACTGACAATACACTAGATGACTCGGGTAAATCCAGTTCAAATATCGGGTGAATTCAGTTTGAATACCACCAGTTTTGGGCACCTAGGCTTGGGCAGAGTTTGTGGACGCACAAACTGCAGGAAGGAACAAACTGAGCAGTGAGGCTTGCTTGTGGCAAAGTATAACTGAAGATGAGAACACGTCGCTGCTTCTGCTCCTCGAGAAGAAAGAAGAAGCAACGCTGACAAGGTCACTCACCCACCGTTTTTTTAGCGGCAGCAGCTCGGTTGGCGCAACCACCGAAGAGCAAATTTAGTTGGGTATGACCTCCCAAATGAACATGCCATTGCTAGTACTAGATTACACCCACCCTCATCCGAAACAATGTGTGTTCGTGGTCAAAGGCATGATAATAAGTTAATGACTGGAACAGATTGAGCTGGGTACTATGGCTGAATAAGCAGACTAAATTGTTGCCGGATTGATTGATTGTGCAGTGCACTAGACCCTCAGTTCAAATGGCACCGGTTTTGAGTACTAGGCTTGATTGGATGATGCACAGAAACAATCTTCACTTGAAGAGCATGAGTAGTACGTGGTCACGCATAACGTCATACAGCCAGGCTGCGCGATAGAGAAGCTGAAGCAAACCAAAATGGCGAACGGGAGGGGCGTATCGTTCCGGTGCATGTTCTGGTGCGTAGCTTGGTGTTGGCGTACTCGACGATGACGTAGGGGTCCTGGCGCGAGAAGAACTCCGTGTCCCGCAACTTCCTGCACCCCGTCACTGCCCAAAACCAACCTGCGCAGCGGCTCCTCCCCCTCCCTGAGCTGCGCGATCTTGGGGTCCAGCGTGAGCCCGCACGGAAGCACGACAGCTCCACGGTCCGCCCCTGGGCCAGGAACTCTTCGCCGGCAAGCACGATGAAGTGCGGGCACTTGGCCCTGTCCTCCTCATCCAGCGGGTCCGGCAGCGACCTTGCGGAGCGAGCCGCCGGCGCGGGAGGAGTTGAGGCGGCCGAGGTCGAGCCCGGAGACGATCCCCGATGGCGCCGCCTCGAGGGCCTGCCGATGCACGCGCACGGAGGGCCGCGCCGGCGTGCCCCGCCCGCCCGCCGCCTCGTCGATGTGTAGCGGGCGGTTGGATCTGGATGGGGATGGCCGTGTGGCTGTGGTGTAGCGAGCAGAGGTGGCGGCGGCGATGGGGAAAGAGAGCGTGAGCGGCAGCGGCGAAGGGGATAAGGGAGGGGCGGCGACGGGGGGCCGTCGTCGTCGATCTCGATCGGGGAGAGGGATTGGGGTGGGTGGCGGATCTGGAGCAAAAGAATGGAGGCGGGGGAGGGAGAAATGAGAGAAAGAATGGAGGCGGGGGGTGGGGGGTGGGTGGAAAATGTCCATGAGGACAGACCTAGGGTTTTGGCTCGGGTGGGTTTGGGCCGTTGGATTCGGAAGCATCCGACGGTGGTTGAGCGTGATCCGCGTGATATGCCCATGGTCCAATCAGAACGCAGCAAACCATTTGATGACCTTATGACCATATAAATTGGTCACGATCGATTAAGATAAAAAATTTCATTACATTTTTCAGTGCTCAAAATGAGTTTTTTTGTGAAAGTCCTATCAAATTTTTGTTCAAATGATCTCATATTGTGCACAATGATGCATCTTGGAATTTCAAACAATGTTGTCTAAGGAAGCTTTTAATTTATTTGCACGGAAAATTCATTTTCCATTTTTTGAGTGCCCGAAAAGAGGTTTTTTTGTGAAGGACCTACCATATATTTGTTGCAAAATTGTACCAAATCAATTTTCTAAAATACTAGGACATATTTAATGCACAGTTGACCAAATGGTTGGGTGTAAAAAAATTTGATCCACCTCTCGTGAAAAAGACAAATTTCCGCCGATTCAGTTGGAAGCGGGTCAAATTTGAACTGTAGCTGCCTTGTAGTTTGCTCTTTATTTCTTCCAAAAATCATTTCTAGGTACATAAGTATCTATTTAATCAGAAAAACACCAAGAAAATTCCAAGATTCAACCACTAGCTAGGAACGGTCATTCCCGCCATTTTGAACGCATTTTGAAACGGGCATAAAAAATTCAAGAAAAATCAAAAAATTGGGAAGCCTTCGCATTGTGTCATTATATGTGGCCAAGTTCCCAGGGAAAATAACAAGCTTGTAATACGGAAATTATTTTAAAAAAGTGTTCTCAGAAACGAGCTATCACGTGTGGAGATCAATGGTTTTCAAGCCAAACAATCAATCTTATGACCACATCCATGGCATAGTTTGTTCAAAGGATCCCATATTGTGCACAAGGGTGCATTTTGGAATGGCAAACAATGTTGTCTAAGGAAGTTTTCATTTTCTTTGGACGAAAAAACCATTTTCCATTTCTTGAGTACCCAAAAGGAGGTTTTTTTGTGAAGGGCCTCCCAAATAATTGTTGCAAAATTGGACCAAATAAATTTTCTAAAATACTAGGCCATATTTAATGCACAATTGACCAAATGGTTGGGTGTAAAAAGTTTTGATCCACCTCTCGTGAAAAAGACAAATTTCCGCCGATTCAGCTGGAAGCGGGTCAAATTTGAACTGCAGCTGCCTTATAGTTTGCTCTTTATTTTTTCCAAAAATCATTTCTAGGTACATAAGTATCTATTTAATTAGAGAAACACCAAGAAATTTCCAAGATTCAACCACTAGTTAGGAACGGTCATTCCCGCCGTTTTGACCGCATTTTGAAACGGGCATAAAAAATTCAAAAAAAATCAAAAAATTGGGAAACCTTCGCATTGTGTCATTATATGTGGCCAAGTTCCCAGGAAAAATAACAAACTTGTCATACAGCAATTATTTTAAAAAAGTGTTCTCAGAAACGTGTTATCACGTGTGGAGATCAATGGCTTTCAAGCCAAACGATCAATCTTATGGCCACATTCATGGCATAGTTTGTTCAAATGATCTCATATTGTGCACAAGGGTGCATATTGGAATGGAAAACAATGTTTCCTAAGGAAGTTTTCATTTTCTTTGGACGAAAAAACCATTTTCCATTTTTCGAGTGCCCAAAAGGAGGTTTTTTTGTGAAGGACCTCCCAAATAATTGCTGCAAAATTGGACCAAATCAATTTTCTAAAATACTAGGCCATATTTAATGCACAATTGACCAAATGGTTGGGTGTCAAAAGTTTTGATCCACCTCTGGTGAAAAAGACAAATTTCCGCCGATTCAGCTGGAAGCGGGTCAAATTTGAACTGCAGCTGCCTTATAGTTTGCTCTTTATTTTTTCCAAAAATCATTTCTAGGTACATAAGTATCTATTTAATCAGAGAAACACCAAGAAATTTCCAAGATTCAACCACTAGTTAGGAACGGTCATTCCCGCCGTTTTGACTGCATTTTGAAACGGGCATAAAAAATTCAAAAAAAATCAAAAAATTGGGAAACCTTCGCATTGTGTCATTATATGTGGCCAAGTTCCCAGGAAAAATAACAAACTTGTCATACAGCAATTATTTTAAAAAAGTGTTCTCAGAAACGTGCTATCACGTGTGGAGATCAATGGCTTTCAAGCCAAACGATTAATCTTATGGCCCATTCATGGCATAGTTTGTTCAAATGATCTCATATTGTGCACAAGGGTGCATATTGGAATGGAAAACAATGTTGCCTAAGGAAGTTTTCATTTTCTTTGGACGAAAAAACCATTTTCCATTTTTCGAGTGCCCAAAAGGAGGTTTTTTTGTGAAGGACCTCCCAAATAATTGCTGCAAAATTGGACCAAATCAATTTTCTAAAATACTAGGCCATATTTAATGCATAATTTACCAAATGGTTGGGTGTCAAAAGTTTTGATCCACCTCTGGTGAAAAAGACAAATTTCCGCCGATTCAGTTGGAAGCGGGTCAAATTTGAACTGCAGCTGCCTCATAGTTTGCTATTTATTTTTTCCAAAAATCATTTCTAGGTACATAAGTATCTATTTAATCAGAGAAACACCAAAAAAATTCCAAGATTCAACCACTAGCTAGGAACGGTCAAGCCCGCCGTTTTGACCGCATTTTGAAACGGGCATAAAAAATTCAAAAAAAATCAAAAAATTGGGAAACCTTCGCATTGTGTCATCATATGTGGCCAAGTTCCTAGGAAAAATAACAAACTTGTAATACGGCAATTATTTTAAAAAAGTGTTCTCAGAAACGAGCTATCATGTGTGGAGATCAATGGCTTTCAAGCCAAATGATCAATCTTATGGCCACATTCATGGCATAGTTTGTTCAAATGATCTCATATTGTGCACAAGAGTGCATATTGGAATGGCAAACAATGTTGTCTAAGGAAGTTTTCATTTTCGTTGGACGAAAAAACCATTTTCCATTTTTCGAGTGCCCGAAAGGAGGTTTTTTTGTGAAGGAACTACCAAATAATTGTTGCAAAATTGGACCAAATCATTTTTATAAAATACTAGGCCATATTTAATGCACAATTGACAAAATGGTTGGGTGTAAAATTTTTTGATCCACTCTCGTGAAAAAGACAAATTTCCGCCGATTCAGGTGGAAGCGGGTCAAATTTGAACTGCAGCTGCCTCATAGTTTGCTATTTATTTTTTCCAAAAATCATTTCTAGTTACATAAGGACCTATTTAATCATAAATACATGGTTTGGTGGCGATACGTCAAGGTTTGGGCGGTGGCCGAGGGCCCCAACTCTAGAGCGCGTAAACTCGCATGCCTGTCGCGTGGTCACCGTGTGACCGTAATGTTGCCATGTGTTCTGGGCGGCCTAGGCATGTCTAGTGGGTTGGGCACTCCCTAGGTTGGTGCTAGAAAGAAAATTACAACATAAGATTCTCACGAGGAGACCGATCGATGCTGAAACATGAATTAGCAGCCAAGTGTTTGATTAGCGGTACGGGAAATGCACATGGCCAATGGGCGTGAGTTTTGGATGAGGATGATCATCTACTAAGGAGAATGTCTTCACAAATTTTTAGCTCAAAAGGAGGATCCTAGGTGGTACTTGCTTTGCAAAGTACCACGCTGGACAAAAATATGAATGTTGAAGCTGGGCTCAAAATAATGAATGGAGTGAGCTGAAATTTTGTGGAGGATGGTTATTTGGGCATAGGAAAGCATTGTAGAAAATTGATACCATTTGGACATGCCAAAGTAGTACTTCCTTCACAATGCTCTTCTATGGACAGAAACTTGGGAAAACTAGTGAGAGAGATTGGATGAATGAAATGAGCTCAAAATTGGTGTAGGTAAGTTACTTAGGTATGGTCATGCGCTGGTAAATTTTCAGATCATTTGGGTAAGCCTAGCTAGTACTTACTTCACAAAGCTTCTCTCGAGGTAGAAACTTTGGAAATTTCCCGAGAAAGATTTACTAGGAAAATTGAGCTGAATATTATCATGTGGCAATGATTTGGGTATGGAAGAGTGCCCGAAAAGTTTGAGGGTAATAGGAGGGGTCTATATAACACTTGCTTTGCAACGTGCCAATTTGGCCATAAAATATAAATTGAACCTGGGCTCACATAGATGATTTGACTGAGCTGCAATTTGGAGGAGGGTGATAATTTGGGCATATGAAGGAACTGTATAAATTTCATGTCATTTAGAGATATAAAAAAGGTACTTCCTTCACAATGCTTCTAGGTGGACAAAAACTTTGGAAATTTGCCGCGGAAGATTTGCTAGGAAAATGGAGCTGAATTTTGTCATGCGGTAATGATTTGGATAGGAAAGAGTGCCCAAAAATTCCGAGGGCAATCAAGAATATATAAATAGCACTTCCTTCATAAAGTGTTGTTGTGAACAGAATAGGAAAATGAATATTGTTGAATTAGTTTTGAACTAGGCAAGGAAGGATTTTTACATATTTGATGAAGATATGCCCCAAAGAATTTATGAGATTTTTTGGGAATTTTGGGATTGATAGAAATATAGGTTGCTTCACAACCTAGGGCAAAAACTGCCACATGGACATGACACATAGGCAAAACTGATGAGATGGCGCCTAGTCATCACAACCCACCACAATCTACAAGGCTATGACCATCTATATTGGTCATTAACAACTAGAAATAAGGCAGCGGACTAGCACTGTTTGCTTTGTGACCATTTTGTGTAAGGAAATTACGACTTTTCTGACCAAAATGGTCGCAATGGTTTAGGGTTTGGAGCCCCCTGAACAGCTTTTGACCAATTGGTCTAAAATGGTCATAAATTTATGACCAATTCTTCGAGGGTCACTGACAGAAGGTCATAAGTTGACATATTTCTTGTAGTGTGGAGAAGCCTCGGCGTCCACAAGGCACGCCCGCTTGGATATGAACGAGGTAGACTAAGTCACTTGAGTAGTACCGAGTCTCAGTTTATCCACACCCTGTAAATGATGTGATCTTGTATCGCCACAATGTTGTCTGCATGTGCATCCCTATTATAAATAGCAGCTGTATGTTGAAGTACAGTTGCATTTTCAATTCCGGGCATAGCTACCAAAAACCAACCCCGACGACACCCACAGTAACACGTCACTTTTATGAGATGTGTGTATCTGTGGCTTTGACCCCGACCCCCATGAGAGCAGAACCGACAAACCCGTTGCCCCTCACCGCGGTAAATAACCCAGCCCAGTCACTATATAAGAGGCCACCTCGTGACCGTGCCAAGTACCCCTCGTCTTGTGCACCGTCCTCACCACCATTTCTTGCCATGCCGAGCCCTAGCATTTATCTGAGAATCCCAGATGCAACCCCGGGTAGCTTTGCTAAAATATTGTGGGACTTCACCTGCAGTACCATGGGCTCTACCCAGCCACCCCAGTACGAGCTTCTCAAATCGAGGATCACCTCTTCCACCTCGAAATATTGGGCAGTAGTGCACATCCCTCCCGTAGATTCGAATCAAGACCCCACGGAAGTCTCCTTCCTGGGGAAATCTATGCCGACTCCGCAGATGGCCATAGAAGCAGCTGCACACGAAGCGATTGTTCGCCTTCGATTCGCGGTACCCTATGCCAGCGAACGAGGGTATTATTACTTTCCGAGCCGTGCAGCACACGGAGAAGTAGCAACTTTTCCCGGTGGACGAATTGAGAGAGACCCAGTACTGGCCAACCTGGTCCAGTACGTCATCGCTCAAGAACGTTTGAACCAGCGAGTAATGGGTTATCTCCAGAGCCTCGCTGATTTAAATCCTCAATCGCCATCGGCAGACCACTGAGACCCGACCAGGAGAGACGCGTTCATCGGCTAATCAATCCGCTTCCCCCGATAGAAGAAGAGTGCGCCCCAGTACCAGAGACGTTTTCTCGGGATCCTGTCATTTTACCTTTTTCATTGTAAACGTCATGGCTATGTTTATTTGTGTGTTGCAGCCTGCGATTGTACCCTAAGTTTGTGATATGAGTAAACTCTCGGTTTCATCTAATGGGAGTATCTTGTTTTTAAAAACAGCTCTTAACAAATCTCGAGGACGAAATTTTTCTTAAGGGGGGTAGTGTTGTGACACCCCAAAATTTTTGACCTTGTTTTATTAATTAAAATTTTGCCAAGGAATTTAAACTTTTATTTTTTTGGATTTTCTTTTGATTTCAGAGCCATTCCTTTACTTATTATGGAGTTTTTACCTCAAGTGAGAAAACTTTCCAAAAATATTATTGGACTTGTTTAACCTCTCAAGAAAACATTTCTATTGTCAGTGGAATTTATTTGCACAATTATTTCTCTCTGAGTTTATTCATTAAAAAGATTTTTCATTAGTTTTGGAGCTCTTTTTGAACTACAACCACTTGATAAATTTATTTAAAGTTTTCACCAGAATTTTGAGATGTCATGTGATGTTTGTAAATCACTTTTATGCAAAAATATATTTCATTCATGTAATATTTTGAGCTCTACACCAATTTTTCAAATCTGGTCCAGTGGGCAATTTTGCACTACAACCCATTTAAATATTTCTTTCTAGCCTCCACCAAAATTATGGGATGTTCATAGGAGTATATTATGCAACTTTATGCAAAAACCCTTTTTTGTTCTTTGAAAAATTTGAGTGAATCAACCTCTTTTACTTTCTGGTCCAGTTTGACTTTTTCTACTGCACCCCTATTAAATTTTGCTCTAGTGGCCATGAGCTTTCTCCTGCTTGTATTACACCTTGCAAAACCCTTAAGTCTAGGAGAGTGGACTCATTGAAGGATTTTAAATGCATGCAAACATGCCCTTTTTCTTCTTCCCAGAACTGAAGTTTGGCAAAACTTACACTACCAAGTTTGAGCTTTTGGCAAACTAACTTCACCACCCTCTGTATCATCTAAAGAGACTATGATATGGAAATTTGGGCCACACCAAGAGTTGCCTAGATGCCATTGGCATTTTGTCAAACACCCTGAGTGCATGGCCACTATTGGCATGATTTTAAGTTTACTTCGTGAACTTGATCATCTAACCTAACAACCATGTCCATTGAGCTCCTAACTAACCCTAACTCAGGCCTACTAACCCCCAGCCTCCCCATATGCACTCTAGCACATGCTGGCATTTCAGCAAACACATTGTGTGCGTGCACTGGGCGCGCCCAGAGCGCGCGTTTTGCACGTGCGTGCACGCGAGTCGCCGCGTCCCGCTGCCGACGCCCCGCGCTCGCTCTGGCCCTTCCCCTCACCCAGTCGATGCGCCCGCCCCCTCCCTCGCCGCAGAGCCGCCCCTGGCGCCCTACAGCGCCGCTGTCAGGTCGGCAACGACGGCTAGCGGGCGGCCACAGTGCGCCTCTGCCCCGGACGGCGCCGCCCGAGCCATCCCGGCTCGCCAGCTGCCCCCTTGAGCAGCTCAAGCTTATGCGCAAGCCGTCTGCTAGTGCTCGTCGTCGCCACGTCGCCTGCCCGCTACAGAACGGCGGTCGTCGACGTTCTTATCCACGGCCATCGTTGCAGCCGACCTCAACCGCCTATATAAGGACCCCCCGAGCTCGCCAAAGCCTCAAGCAACCCCTCTCACCCTCTCACTAATCCTCCCGTAGCAGTAGAAGGACCGAAGATGGTCGTCTTCTTCTTCTCTGGCAACCACAACCGCCGCCACTGTCTCGACCGTTCCGGCTCCACCAGGGCCTCCCCCTCTCCACTCTCTCCACCAGAAGACTTCTCTTCCTCGTGAATCCATCCCCCTGCTCAATTCTGATCAGGAGCCACCAGAGGCAAGAACACACTTTGCCCGACGGCCACCGTCTGCTGCGGAGCTCGCCGCCGGCGACTCCGTCCACCCCCGGGGCCGTAGCGACCACCGATAGGACCGCCTCGACCCCCTGAGCCCGCGCATGGCTTTAGTTTCTCAAACGGTGCCGCCGTTCGCCGGCGAGCCTCACCGGAGCTCCGCCCCGCTCGGACAGAGGAGGGAGAAGAGGCGCGGCGACTAGTCAAACCTGACCAGTGGGCCCCCTGGACCCACTGTCAGTGGCCAGCCCCGCGACCACATGCTTTAAGTGATAGCGCATCGCCCCAGAGTACGTCTCCTCTGCTCGAAAGCATATTCTCATCGAAGCGTTTTCCTTTTTCTGTTTTATTTTAAAAACAGAATTGACTAAACTCTGACTGGCTATAAATTTTAAAATATAAATCCAAATGACTTGATTCTTTTTCTGTTGTTTCTCAAATATTGTCTAGTTTATTTTCATATTTATTTCAAAATTTTCCAAACAACTTTTTTGTACTGTTTTTTAAATTATGTGTTAATTCGAATATTCCCAAAAATAGGATTTTTTGGAGAGAAGGAAACTTTCAAAGTTTTGGAGTGCACCCTGCCTCTCCAAAACTTGAAGGCAAGCATTCTGAACCCTGGCGTAATATTTTGGGGACTGCTTGATACGGTTATAATACCACCTCGACATGGAGCATTAATTATTTTTATAACGACATGATCATACGCCTTGAGTGCATAACGAAAATACTTGCTGTTGGAAATGGATATGCTTATGATAGCAATCACCCTCATATGCCTCTCATGCCTACCGGGAAGGATCCGGGAAAGCCTCTGTCTTGGGTAGACCCGAGCTTGTCCCTAGTCGAGACGGTTATGACCGGTAGGGCAGGGGAAGGTATGATGAGTGGTGGTTGTGTCTGATGGGTGTGAAATATTATCCTTGAGCTAATCATGCAGGAAATACTTAAGCCTCCTGAGTCGGCCGTAGATCGAGTCTTGTTCCAGTAACCCCCACACGTGTTTTCGTGCTACCACTTGTCCCTGCCGAAAGTAGGGTACGGTTTAGTAAGTTGTCAACCCCTGTATTAGCACACACCGTACAGAGAGGCCATGGTGGAAGATACCGGCTGCATCCGGTAGGCATGCCACCTGGTCCGGGGGCATGGGTGTTTCCAGTTGGGACCGAGAGGGGGGCACCCCTTAGAGCGCGCGATAGAAATTTGATCCCATGCTACGCGAGGTTGTAGCCTCCCCACTTAGAGTTTTACTTAACAGGTGTCATGGGTGATTCCAGACACGAGTAAAAGCTGGTGTGTGCAAGTCAGGTGTGTTTTCAACCAAAAGACCGTAGACGGAATTAGTTCCGATGGACTAAAGAAATCCGTTACTCGTGGGTAAAGAGTACACCCTCTGTAGAGATATTAAACCTATTCGAATAGCCGTGTCCATGGTTAAGGACTACAGTCTGGGATGGGTCAAGTGTCGGTCTTAGTGTCGGTCTTCGGAGGAGAAACTACTAAACCAGAATATTGATTATGACTTGTGATATATGATGGTTATGATTATTATCATTGTGGACTAACCGTTTGCATTGTTTGAGATAATGAATATCCCTGGGATGGTACTACCTCCTGGATATTCACTGTGATTATGGTTATATATAAGCCCTTTATGTGGCGTCGCTCAGACGCCCGACTGTGGCGGGTTCGTTATTTCGTTTACTTATAAGCCCTTTATGTGGCGTCGCACAGACACCCGACAGTGGCATGTCCGTTATTTTCATTTACTTATAAGCCCTTTATGTGGTGTCCCACAGACGCCCGACTATGGCATGTTTGTTATTATTTTTATAAGCCCTTTATGTGGTGTCGCACAGACTCCCGACTATGGCATGCTTGTTATTCTTTTTATATATAAGCCCTTTATGTGGTGTCGCTCAGACACCCGACTGAGGCATGCTTCATATTATTATCCTTTCGAGGCGTCGCTTCAGACACCCGATCAGTGCTTTGCATTTCCACAACCTGATCGTTTACTCATGATTCATTCAAATGATCTACTTGCGTGCATCATGAACCTTATTGCATAACTGACAAAGTGATCACAGAATATTTTAAAGCATGATTATCAGTGGCTATATTATACCTGTGTTCTTAATGTTTGCGAGTACATTCAAAGTACTCACTGGCTTGTCCCTGGCTATTGTCTTGGCCAGATTTCTTGCGTGGAGAGGAGCGTTGTGATGACACCCCCGGAACCTACGCAATGGTGATAGCGGCCCCGCGAAGATAGGAGTTACCCTGGTCAGCTGTTCCTGTGGGAAATGGAGTCCCATAGACACTGGTGACCCGCAAACCGCTTCCGCCTTCAGCCACTAGAAAACCAATTGTTGTACTCATAGGCCAGAATGGTCTTGTACTACATATTATGTACTTTGCTTGGAATTTCTGTATCAAGTTGGTGCCTCTTCAGCTAACAGTAATCCTGGGGCTGATGAGCACAAGGGCCATTTTCTGGGAAATTATATCCCGAAAAACCCGGTCCTGACACTAACCCAGGCCAGATATCCAGCCCAGATATTAATTTTTTTCAAGCTGAAAATGGCTAGCCCAGCTATACTTTATTTTAGGAATACCCAGGCAAGGTCAAGTTGTTATTCTCCGCCCCGCTGGGCTGCAAATCTTTCCTAGGAGGGATGCATTAGGCTTAACAAGAAAATGGGCTTTAAGAAATAATAAATGGGATGTAATTATAAAAACTGGGCAGTAACTATAAAAAATGCACCAAACACGTGATTACTTTATAAATATTATTTTTGAATATTGAAAATTTTAATTTCATTAATTGTTGCGAGCGCAATGTTTCGTTGGATTTTTATGTAATATAAATTTATATTGAAATTGTATTTAATCTGACTAGAAATTTCAGGATAAAAATATTTCGGATCCCATCAAAATGTGGGAAATTTTATTGAATTCTGTTTTGAACGGTTGGTTGAAATGGGCTGTACTTTTAACAAACTGTAAATGGGCTATAGTAAATTCCATTAGAATTCAAAAATGGGCTACACATTCTTACAAATCTCAAATGGGCTATAAGTTCTCTGCCACACACTTATGGCCTTACTAGGTTGACGCATCCCCTAAAAAAATAGAGTTGATGCGTATGCAAGGCTTTGTCAACTTATAGTCAACGCACGGTTCTAGCAGCAGTGGCCATTGGATGTCCATCCAACAGATGCCGTGCTTCTTCTTCAATCTCGGATATTCTAGCTTCACCCGCCCAAAAAATGATTCCTCCCCCTGACATCTGGGGCGCACCATTTCGGAAGCTGACCTGTGGGCCTACTAAGTTGACGTACCAAGGGCTTTGTCAACTTAGTCAATATAAACGATTCTAGCTGCAGTGACCGTACGATGTCCATCCAATGGCCGTAGTGCTTCTTCAACCTCCGGTCTTCTTGCTCTAGCCGCCCAAAGCAGCGCTGGTCATGCCGCCTGCTCCTGCCTCCCGTGGCCGGCTGTGCTTCCGCGGAGGCCTCACCGCCCCCTACTATTCCCACCGCTGGCCAGGCCCTGCGGTGACGGCAGCCTCACACCGCAGCCGAACGAGTGAACCCTCATACTCCTCTCCGCGTGGGCATCCACTGTCGCGTCTTCACCGGCTCCGCGTCGTCCCCTTCCTAGGCCTTGCCGTCATCCACCGCCCTGGTGCTCTCGGCGCGGCGTGGTCAACGTGCTCAAGGAACGACTTCCACCGGACGTGGACTGTATGGGAGAGGCTGACAGCTGGGTCCACGGCGGCAGCAAGTGCCTCCTTATTACGCGGAAAATAATGATTCCTCCACCTGGCAGCAGGGATCCACCGGACGGGCCACCGTATTTTGCGAAAAAACGTTTCCCGCCTGACTGCTGGGACCCACCAGCTACACCTTCGCACGCAAGGAAGTGCGTCCGGGCAAAAAAAATGATTCGCCCCCCTAACTGCTGGGACCCACCATCTACATCTTCGCACGCAAGGAAGTGCGTCCGGGCAAAAAAAAACCAAAACGATTCGCCCCCCTGACTGCTGGGACCCACCAGCTACATCTTCGCAGGCAACGAAGTGCCTGACAGTCGGGACCCACCTTGTCGAAGCGTACGTAGCATTGTCATTCTGGTCGCGAACGTGTACATAAATATATACTGGTCGATGTAGAGGCGCGCACGTGTCGTAGTAGAGGCGCGTACGTGTTGTAGTAGAGGCGCGCACGTAGCATGTACACGTACGTACAGCGGCCAGGGTGCAAGAAAGAAAATACGGCCACGTACGTACATACGGGCAGGGTCTCGAACGCCTACTCGCGCATACGTACGGCCAGGGCTCGTGTACATGGCTGGGTCGGAACGGAGAAACAACGTCGTCGTCGTGTTCATGGGGAGGCAACGGAATGCGTCGTGTTCATGGGGAGGCAACATAATGCGTCGTGTTCATGGGGAGGCAACGGAACGCGTGGGAGCCAACCGGCTGGGTCGGAACGGAATGCATGGTCGTGTTTCATTGGGAGGTCTTGGACGGAACAGGCGATGGAAACGATGCCTGGCGTACCGCACAACAGAGGAAACGGACCTCCTATGTTCGGAACGGGGTCCTGTTGATCGGGAGGGGTGTGGCGTACCGCAAAACGGACGAAACGGACCTCCTACGGTCGAAACGGGGGTCCTGTTGATCGGGAGGGGTGTGGCGTACCGCAAAACGGAGGAAACGGATCTCCTACGGTCGAAACGGGGGTCCTGTTGATCGGGAGGGGTGTGGCGTACCGCAAAACGGACGAAACGGACTTGTGTTGGAGCGCTATGGTCGAAACGGGGGTCCTGTTCATCGGGAGGGGTGTGGCGTACCGCAAAACGGGACTCCACGAGATACTGTTCATCTCCACCATCGACCCCCTCCAGCCTCCACGAGCTACTATTCATCCACCATCGACCTCCTCCAGCCTCCACCTATGATTGTTCATCCACGGGCTCCTGTTCATCCAGCCTCCACCGCGTGCTACTCCATCGGCTACTGTTCAACTAGCCCTCTCAACGGGCTCCTGTTCAACCACCCCTCCACGGGCTACTGTTCATCCTGCCCTCCACCGTCAACTATTCATCCTGCCCTCCACGGGGTGGTCTTGTTCATCCAGCCTTCCACGGGGTCCTGTGCATCCATCCCCAACCAGCTCGATTGATCGGGGTCCTATTCATCCAGAGGCAACACCACGGGGTCTTGTTCATCCACCCCCATCGAGAACTGTTCATCCACCCCCCCGCGCAACGCTCACTGTTCATCCAAAGGCAGTATCGATCGGCTTCAGTTAGCAGCAGTAGCAAAGGAATCACTCGATCGGGTTCAGTTAACAGCCATCGATTGATCGCTTGGGTTCAGTAATGCGTAGCCTGCAGTGCAATCGCTCGGGTTCAGTTAGAGCCCAATGCCTCGCTCGGGTTCAGTTAGAGCCAACGCCTCGCACACACGCGCGTACGTGTACGAGAGAAACGCGCATCGCTCGGCCCCCGACCTCCCTTTGTAACCGGGAACTCCTCGAAATTTTCCTCGCCCTCGCTCCTACCACGGTTTTTTTCGTCATGGACGGCCCAAAGAATGTCATGCAGCTGCGTCTCCGGCCCGCCCAGGACGAAAAGCCCATTTTCTGTCATGATTTTTTGTCATAGAAGTAGGAGCCCACCACATCTATGATGATACCGGTTTTTGTCACAATTATCATCATAGAAGTGTCATATGTATGACAGAAAAAAAATTTGTTCGGCCCAAAATGTCACGGATGTGTCTTTTTTTGTAGTGGGGTGAGAAGGTCTCATCGTAGTCAATCCCTTGAACTTGTCGAAAACCTTTCGCAACAACTCGAGCTTTATAGACAGTAACATTACCGTCAGCGTCAGTCTTCTTCTTGAAGATCCATTTATTCTCAATTGCTTGCCGATCATCGGGAAATTCAACCAGAGTCCACACTTTGTTCTCATACATGGATCCCATCTTAGATTTCATGGACTCAAGCCATTTTGCGGAATCTGGGCTCACCATCTCTTCTTCATAGTTCGTAGGTTCGCCATGGTCTAGTAACATAACTTCCGGAATAGGATTATCATACCACTCTGGTGCGGATCTTACTCTGGTTGACCTACGAGGTTCAGTAACAACTTGATCTGAAGTTTCATGATCATCATCATTAACTTCCTCACTACTTGGTGTACGTGTCACAGAAACCAGTTTCTGTGATGAACTACTTTCCAATAAGGGAGCAGGTACAGTTACCTCATCAATTTCTACTTTCCTCCCACTTATTTCTTTCGAGAGAAACTCCTTCTCCAGAAAATTTCCGAATTTAGCAACAAAAGTCTTGCCTTCCGATCTGTGATAGAAGGTGTACCCAACAGTCTCCTTTGGGTATCCTATGAAGACACATTTCTCCGATTTGGGTTCGAGCTTATCAGGTTGAAGCTTTTTCACATAAGCATCGCAGCCCCAAACTTTCAGAAATGGCAACTTTGGTTTCTTGCCAAACCACAGTTCATAAGGCATCGTCTCAACGGATTTCGATGGTGCCCTATTTAACGTGAATGCGGCCGTCTCTAAAGTATAACCCCAAAATGATAGCGGTAAATCAGTAAGAGACATTATAGATCGCACCATATCTAGTAAAGTACGATTAAAATGTTCGGACACACCATTACGCTGTGGTGTTCAGGGTGGCGTGAGTTGTGAAACTATTCTGCATTGTTTCAAATGTAGACCAAACTCCTAACTCAAATATTCTCCTCCACGATCCGATCGTAGAAACTTTATTTTCTTGTTACGATGATTTTCAACTTCACTCTGAAATTCTTTGAACTTTTCAAATGTTTCAGACTTATGTTTCATTAACTAGATATACCCATATCTGCTTAAATCATCTGTGAAGGTGAGAAAATAACGATATCCGCCACGAGCCTCAACGTTCATTGGACCACATACATCTGTATGTACGATCTCCAACAAATCTGTTGCTCTCTCCATAGTACCGGAGAACGGCGTTTTAGTCATCTTGCCCATGAGGCATGGTTCGCCAGTACCAAGTGATTCATAATCAAGTGGTTCCAAAAGTCCATCAGTATGGAGTTTCTTCATGCGCTTTACACCGATATGACCTAAACGGCAGTGCCACAAATAAGTTGCACTATCATTATCAACTCTGCATCTTTTGGCCTCAATATTATGAATATGTGTATCACCACTATCGAGATTCAACAAAAAATAGACCACTCTTCAAGGGTGCATGACCATAAAAGATATTACTCGTATAAATAGAACAACCATTATTCTCTTATTTAAATGAATGACCGTCTCGCATCAAACAAGATCCAGATATAATGTTCATGCTCAACGCTGGCACCAAATAACAATTATTTAGGTCTAATACTGATCCCGAAGGTAGATGTAGAGGTAGCGTGCCGACCGTGATCACATCGACTTTGGAACCATTTCCCACGCGCATCGTCACCTCGCCCTTAGCCAATCTTCGCTTAATCCGTAGCCCCTGTTTCGAGTTGCAACTATTAGCAACAGAACCAGTATCTAATACCCAGGTGCTACTACGAGCATTAGTAAGGTACACATCAACACTACAAAAAAATACACATCCGTGACATTTTGGGCCGAACGATTTTTTTGTCATACATATGACACTTCTATGACGATAATTGTGACAAAACCCGGTATCATCATAGATGAGGTGGGCTCCTACTTCTATGACAAAAAATCATGACAGAAAATGGGCTTTTCATCCTGGGCAGGCCGGAGACGCAGCTGCATGACATTCTTTGGGCCGTCCATGATGGAAAAAAAACATGGTAGAAGCGAGGGGGAGGAAAATTTCGGGGAGTTCCTGGTTACGGTGGGAGGTCGGGGCCGAGCGATGCGCGTTTCTCTCGTACACGTACGCGCGTGTGTGCGAGGCGTTGGCTCTAACTGAACCTGAGCAAGACGTTGGGCTCTAACTGAACTCGAGCGATTGCACTGCAGGCTACGCGTTACTGAACCCGAGCGATCGATCGATGGCTGTTAACTAAACCCGATCGAGCGATTCCTTCCCTACTGCTGCTAACTGAAGCCGATCGATGCTGCCTCTGGATTGAACAGTGAGCGTTGCGGGGGGGGGGGGGGGGGGGGGGGGTTGGATGAACAGTGCGCGGTGGCGTTGCCTCTGGATGAAGAGGACCCCGTGGTGTGGTGGAGGGCTGGATGAATAGTAGATGGTGGAGGGGTGCCCGTGGAGGGGTGGATGAATAGGACCCCGTGGTGTGGAGGGCTGGATGAACAGTAGACGGTGGAGGGGTGGTTGAACAGGACCTCGTGGTGTGGAGGGCTGGATGAACAGTAGACGGTGGAGGGGTGCCCGTGGAGGGGTGGTTGAATAGGACCCCGTGGTGTGGAGGGCTGGATGAACAATAGACGGTGGAGGGGTAGTTGAACAGTAGCCCGTGGAGTAGCGCGGTGGAGGCTGGATGAACAGTAGACGGTGGAGGGGTAGTTGAACAGTAGCCCGTGGAGTAGCGCGGTGGAGGCTGGATGAACAGGAGCCCGTGGAGGCTGGATGAATAGGAGCCCGTGGAGGCTGGATGAACAGGAGCCCGTGGATGCTGGAGGAGGTCGACGGTGGAGATGAACAGTATCCCGTGGAGTCCCATTTTGCGGTACGCCACACCCCTCCCGATGAACAGGACCCCTGTTTCGACCGTAGCACTCCAACACAAGTCCGTTTCCTCCGTTTTGCGGTACGCCACACCCCTCCCGATCAACAGGACCCCCGTTTCAACCGTAGGAGGTCCGTTTCCTCCGTTTTGCGGTACGCCACACCCCTCCCGATCAACAGGACCCCCATTTCGACCGTAGGAGGTCCGTTTCCTCCGTTTTGCGGTACGCCAGACTCCTCCCAATGAACAGGATCCCGTTTCGAACATGGCCGGTCGAACACATGGCTGTTTCCTCCGTTCTGCGGTACGCCAGGCCTCGTTTCCATCACCTGTTCCGTCCAAGCCCTCCCGATGAACACAACCACGCATTCCGTTGCCTCCCCATGAACACGACGACGACGCTGTTTCTCCGTTCCGACCCAGCCATGTACACGAGCCCTCGCCGTACGTATGCGTGAGTAGGCGTTCGAGACCCCACCCGTATGTACACATACGTGGCCGTATTTTCTTTCTTGCACCCTGGCCGCTGTATGTACGTTTACATGCTATGTGCGCGCCTCTTCTACGACATGTGCGTGCCTCTACTACGACACGTGCACGCCTCTACATCGACCAGTATATATGTATGTACACGTTCGCGACCAGAATGACAACGCTACGTACGCTTCGACCAGGTGGGTCCCGACTGTCAGACACTTCCTTGCCTGCGAAGATGTAGCTGGTGGGTCCCAGCAGTCAGGGGGCGAATCGTTTTTGTTTGCCCGGACGGACTTCCTTGAGTGCGAAGATGTAGCTGGTGGGTCCCAGTAGTCGGGGGGCTGGTGGGTCCCAGCAGTCAGGGGGGCGAATCGTTTTTTCGGACGCACTTCCTTGCGTGCGAAGATGTAGCTCGTGGGTCCCAGCAGTCAGGGGGCGAATCATTTTTTTTGCGAAATACGGTGGCCTGTCCGGTGGGTCCCCGCTGTCAGGTGGAGGAATAATTATTTTGTGCGTAACAAGGAGGCACTTCCTTGCGGCTGCCGTGGACCCAGCTGTCAGCCTCTGCACGTACAGTACTCTTCCGATGGAAGTCGGTCGTTGACCACGTTGACCACGCCACACCAAGAGCACCAGGGCGGTGGTCTGGAAGACGGCGAGGCCTAGGAAGGGGACGATGCGGAGCCAGGGAAGACACAGCAGTGGAAGCCCACGCGGAGAGGAGTTCGAGGGTTCACTGGTTTGGCTGCGGTGTAAGGCTGCCGTCGCCGCAGAATAACAGGGGGTGTGGGTGAGTAGAGGGATGGCCTGGCCAGCGGTGGGAGTAGTACGGGCGGTGAGGCCTCCGCGGCATCACAGCCGGCCACGGGAGGCAGGAGCACGCGACACGACCGGCGCTGCTTTGGGCGGCTGGAGCAAGAAGACCAGAGGTTGAAGAAGCACTACGGCCGTTGGATGGACATCGTACGATCACTACAGCTAGAATCGTTTATATTGACTAAGTTGACAAAGCCGTTGGTACGCGTCAACTTAGTAGGCCCACAGCTCGGATTTGGCAGAGAACATATAGCCCATTTGCAATTTGTAAGAATGTACAGCCCATTTTTTAATTCTAATGGAATTTACTACATCCCATTTACAGTTTGTTAAAAGTACAGCACAACTTCTAGCTAGGACAACGATTAATAATTTCAAACAACCGCTCAAAACAGAATT
This sequence comes from Triticum urartu, assembly GCF_003073215.2. NCBI lineage: Eukaryota > Viridiplantae > Streptophyta > Magnoliopsida > Poales > Poaceae > Triticum > Triticum urartu. The sequence goes on along the minus strand of NC_053028.1, from coordinate 75,126,287 downwards.
CAAAAAAAATTCCCACATTTTGATGGGATCCGAAATATTTTTATCCGAAATTTGTAGTCAGGTTAAATATAATTTCAAAATAAAGTTGTATTACGTTAAAATCCAACAAAATATTGCGCGCGCAACAAGTAATGAAATTAAAATTTTCAAATTCCAAAAATAATATATTTTTCAAACTAATTACATGTTTGGTGCATAGTAACTGTCCAGTTATTATAATTACATCCCATTTATTATTTCTTAAAGTCCATTTTCTTGTTAAGCCTAATGCATACCTCCTAGGAAAGTTTGCAGCCCAGCGGGGCGGAGAATAACAAGTTGACCCGGATATTGTGTACAACTGTCGGCCCAGTTGCATTGCTGATGTTAAAAAAAGCTATTTTTTATACACACATTTAATTTTTTTTTTGTATAGATAAGGTACATTTTTTATACACACATTTAACAATTTTTAAATACATGATTAACACTTTTTAAAACATATTTTTTAGTCAACAGTGGGCCCACAGCGAGCGGAGGAGGTCACAATACACATATTTTTTAAATACATGATTAACACTTTTGCAAAAACAATTATCCCACAGCAAGCCAATTAGCTCTAGTCAGCCCACAGTGGGCCGACAGGACCCAATCAACCCACAGTGGGCCGACAGGGGCCAGTCGGCCAGCTGTAGGCCGACTGGAATCCAATCGGCCGGCTGTGGGCCGACTAGGCCCAGTCGGCCTGCAGCGGGCCGACGGTGTATTATTTTTGAAAAAAAATTTACCCAACGTAATATTTATGAAAATTAATAAAAAAAATGTATTATTTAAAAAAATAGCGAAAAAGGCCTGTGTAGTATAGTACAACCTAACATGGTTACTCAGCCCACATTCAGCGATGCCGGAAAGGCCCAAACAAGGCTTCTATACAACTTTTTCAAGTCACTGAGCTCAATTAATAACTTAAGAAAAAAGTTAGATTATAGTGGAACCTAATTAAAAGCTGTCACGAGCAAATAAATAATTCAACGGGTCCCACTTGTGCGTGTGCGTGTGCGTGTGTGTGTGTGTGTGAGAGAGAGAGAGAGAGACCCATCGGCCGATGCTCGTAAATACATCTTTCAGCCATATGCATTGCTGATGCTCAGTAAAAACTTATATAGTTGACACAATCATATAGAACATCATTGCACACTGAACTAGCATACACAAATTTCACGCAGGCGGCACAATCAGGATGGAAGCAGTGGATCGCTACGGGAAGGGCTATGTTGAAACCAACGAAGTCGTACATAACGGTTCATCATCTTTATCAATGACGGGGAAATATCTTGAATGTTGTGCAAAGAAAATAGACAACCAACACAATAAGTTCTGCTAGCACATTAAGTTGACGTACAACCCTTTCTAAAAAAGTTCAGGTACAAAATTAGAACAAGTCACAATCAAATGTATTGGCATATCCGTGCTTCACACCCATAGCTCGGATTTAACTAGTATCTGACAAGATTCAGTTGTTACCTCAAATTAGAGCACATCCAGGCAGCCAGCCCTGCCTCTTCTCCCAAAGAAGCAGTGGCCTCCGCCGCGCGATGGAGTAGGCCTTGTGCCATCCATTGTTCCGAGCAACATGGGGAAAGTCTGACGTTGACTCCTATAATGGACGTCGTCGATGGACCCTGGCACCAGCGGCAGCGGCAGGAATTCGATTGATGGATTGACCACTTCTTCGACATGCACGAACACTCGATACAGGTACATCCCTAACGTGGTCCGTGACGGCCTTGGTGGCGACGAATAGTACAACCCCGGTTCCTACACCGGTATCTCAACACCAATCACCTTTGGTATGGTGGACGGCTTCTTCATTCATGCCATAACTGTCAGAGCCCGGCTGTCTGGAGGAACAAACATACTTACGAGCTGACCTCCAAGGTCGTTGATAAGCTCGTTCATGGACTCGTTGTTCCAAGCACGTCGTGGCATGCCGTGGAAGGTAAGCTTTGTTAAAAACTCAAGCTCAGAGGGAACCGAGCCCCATCCTGGGTGCCACCGATCAAAGCTCACCAGCGCGCCATCGCAGAACAAACGCCGGGAAGATTCGAACACACGAGTGCAGTCGAAAGTTGTCCGAAACCTGACGAAGAAATCAGCCGGTGGCGGACAGACTTCTACGAGCAAGTCACTTATTTGGATGCCATGCGCAACGCCAAGAGCTTTGACAAGGTCATCCGGCGAGACGGGAGGCCGGTCGCCGTTCATGGTTACCATCAGCACTTTGCCGGCAAACTGGTCGTCAAGCGCCGCCATGCCACTGTTGAGCGACAACACGCAGCGACCGAAGGCAGGACGGACCTCAGGATCTCTGGCTCGGAGATCCGCGTTGACCGGCGACATGATAGTGCGCTTGAGTACAGGGAGTACAGGAGGGGGATTTGGGGGAACTGGAGTAGGAATCGAGATTCCAGAGGTGGGGGAGGGGCGGGAGACTAGGGATGAAAAGGTAGCATGAATTTCGAGCACGCGCCAATATGCTCTCGGCGCGCAAGAGCACGAAAACACCGGTGGCGCCCACGTGTCGGCCTAAGAGTCCTTATTCTTTCTTTTTTGGAGAGCCCGGCCTTTTTTCAGGATCTTTTGAGAGCCCAGCCTGAGAGTCATAATTGACCTGTTTGGCATTGCGTTACTACTCGGCCCATATTCAACGACACCTCACCGGCCCAAACAAGTGTACATCATCGAAAAGACACTGAGCTCAAATTATATAACTTGAAAAAAGGAGATATACTCTGAACACTGGAGAATGGTGATGCCCTCATTTAGCCCACCAGTAGTTCGAGACAATAAACAGTTCGAAACAACGATATATACAACATTCAAACACTGACTAGTGACTACTACTGACATAAATAGCAAGACATGATAGTTCATAAGAAGTCTTGCTACACCACCAAAACGCACCCATCTTCAGCGCTCAGACTCTCGTGATCCATACGAGAATGACATTCCAAACAGAAGCAACTATTACATAGTAAGAGTGACATAGACGAGGATGACCAAATGACAAGGAATATGCATAACAAAAGAAAGAACTACCCATCCAGAACCAGCAGCAAAGACAACAAAGTGATTCGAAGAGATGATCCAACACCATCATAATTTGCCGCCCCGCTTCAGCGACCAGTGATCCGGAGACACCAGTACTCCACCCTTTCGATGCAACAGCCCAATTACCTATCAACCTGAAGCCTCGAACCACATCACTGCCTGTCGTAATTGAGACATCCAAGGATCAAAGTTAATCCGGATGCCTTTGTCATTCTCAACTTGTTTTGGCTGCAGGCTGTATCGTTGACAATCAGGGGAGTTTGCTCCCGAACTCCTAGGGCTCGCCGTGTAGACACAGTTTTCCATAGAAAACAGAGCCTCTCTGCCATCAAGGTCCTTGCCAACAGTGATCTCCTGGTTAATCGGATAATTGAGTCCGAGAAACAGAGAGTGTGAACCAAGGCTGTTTACCCGCCTCCAACTAAAAAATCCTAAAGGCCCCAACAAGCTGGTATCCTTCTCATAGACGTAACAGCCACAGTCCGGATACTCACGTGTTACACAGTGCTTGTATACAGTGGGGTTTTTGCAATATAACTTTTCCGGCTCATGTGTCTGAATGATCATCAGTCTTTTGCCGTCGTCTGATCGAGCGAGGAACCAGTTGTGCTTCCCTATTTTTGGCAAAGGTGGTGTGATTACAAAGGGCAGTAACTATAGGGACACTGCATCATATCAAAAAGGACAGGCATTGTTAATGTAAGATCAGCATTGTTCAGAGTATGAGTAGGATAATGCAAGAAACAACATTGCTATGTCCCTGTTGGAACTGGGAGGAAAATACAGGGAAATGTATACTGGGTTCGAAAATATAGAAGTGCCATGCATGGTTATACTCATGTTATCTCGCAATCGATTCTTCACAGGAAACTACCGTGTCATGCATGTTATGTAATCATGTTCTGTCCTCACAAACAAATTCTTCAAGGTAACTAACAGACCATGCATTGTTATATACTTGTGTTCTGTGGGCAAAAATTTTGTGAGGATATTATTCTAGCCATTGATTGCTGAAGGGCGAATATAGGTATGTACACATGGTAAGCATTGCAGGATTTCACTACTTCCAAATATAGAGTTCTCCATATGCACATTTACTTCCCTAATGTATGGTTAGATGAAACCAACAGTGTGGTGCATGTTTCTACATCATGAAAATGAGGAAACTAACATGGCCATTGATACACACTCATATTTAGTAGTAGTATATAGATTACTGTAAAATAAGGATAATATCCATATATTCCTAACCGTTTGATTATTCAGGGTACAAATTGGCTGTAATGACATGGTCACAATCGCATGAATTAACTCATTCCAAATATAGCTAATTTACGGTGTCTCTAATACATTGCCATAGTTCTACTCAAATTCGGCTCAAACAGAGATATGCCAATCATCACAAAAAGTTCAAATAGTGTCATGGTGTCATCATTAACATGAGAGGAAACAACTTACACGCGCTGTCCCAGCAATACGTGGTGCCATCTGCTTTGTCGATCGCGTAGATGATGCCATTGTGTTTAATAGCATCACAGAAGTGTGTATCAGCTTTGACAATGATCCACTGCGAGCCGAGTTGTCTCCAGCTAAAGAAGGCACAGACGTAAATATAGGCGAGTCCGCGGTCGAACAAGGCAATTAGCTTGAAGTCTGCGTAATTCGCATGTCGTGTGGGCACTTGGCAGATTACAATCTTCTGCAAAACAAGGTCCGTCCAACTGACGTAGTAATCTAGATGACTTGGACCGTGATGGTAATACTCTATATAATCCAACGGAGGAAGGATAATCTCATGGGAGGTCTGGAAGTTCACGAGCACCAACTTTTTACCGTCTTCTCTGAAGGCAGCCATCCAGTGGGAGTTCATGCCGACCCAGTACATACCTGCCAAGAAGTTTCGGGCGATGGTGACCGGATCGATGTCGAGGGAAATGATGTACGGCGACCCACTACATACCTGCAAAGAAGTTTCGGCTAATGGAGATCGGATTCTCACGTTGTTTCTTAGGCTAGCCATAGTGGGAGTAACTTAGGTAGTAACTTAACACATCCCAAGACAACTTTGCTTATGTGGCAACTATTTAATGAGGAAAGAGGTACTTGTGGTAACATAATATGTTACTGTAACATAGCACTTTAGTCGGTTCGACAGAGACGCGAGAAGACGAGGGAGTAGGCTGCTGCAAACGTAGGGCTGTGTGATTTGACAGCGAGTTACTGCTGGACAGGTGGGGCCTCGTGATTTGATTTGACTTGCCATTATCATTTTAACTGCGGCGCTACGACCGGCGTGAGTCTCCTAGATTCCTGACCACCTCGATACAGGTGCCTCTCCCAATGCTCCACCATGTAGTAGAGGCTGGCTCTTGCATGAGAGCCCACTTCTCCACTTTTTCCTTGCCTCTCTTTCCTCCACATATGCAAAAATGCCATGTAAAGCGCACTATTGTACTTACTTTTACTTGCTCCTACAGGTGCTTAAGCTTGCCACATAGGCATAAAGTCTGATGTGGCAAGTTAATCAAGAAGAGAGAGACTAGTTTGGTGACCCAAGGAAGAAACGGTGCTAAGCGCGTGTACCTAGGTGAAAAGACAATTTTGAGTCTATAGCTAATTAAATGAAGCAAACTTAGCAACACCATTTCATTGGAAGAGGTTACTCCTTGGCAAATGCAATAAATACTAGTACTCCCTGTGACCCATAATATAAGAACATTTTTGGCACTACACTAGTGTCAAAAACGTTCTTATATTATGGGACAGAGGGAGTACGAAGAAAGAGATAGAGAGGAGTAAAAAAAATACACTTATAGCCAACCTTGTTGTAGTATGAGTAACTAAGTGATGACTATGTATATCATGCCAAACATCAGATAGCCTAACGCACCATGTTAAATCTCCAAGGGCGCGACCGCACGAGCGACGCGATGATCGTGGTAGGCGCGACCACGATACGGGCTGCTGGCAGCCCTTGGATCTGAGATCAAACGGTCGCATGCTAAGTTGCTGAAAATTTGTAGAATAACCCTCCGGGATAGGATATTCACCCATAGGTCTAGAATCACGCCATGCAACTGTTCGATCTCAGATCCAAGGGCTCTCGGAAGCCCGTATCATGGGAGAATGGAAAGCCACTACCCTGCCGTTCGCACGCTGGCAGTTCGCTCCTACTCGTCCCCGCACGTCCTTCAATACTACAGCAGTTTGCTCCTAGTCGTCCCGTCCATTCACATTACGGCAGTTCCACTAATCCTAACCCTCCTCCCAAATCCATGGCGTCCCAAATCTCCAGGATCGGTGGTGAGTACAAGGTTAGAACCATCACCGGTGATGAGTTCGACGTCATCTACACCCGTTCTTCCGCGACGGTGAAAGGATGCCTTTCTCGCTTCAGACGCATGTTCGAAAACTCAGATGATGAGTGGGTCGCTTAGCTAGATGTTGAGTACACCATAGTCCTGGGACGAGAGAAGGAACTAAAGGACGAAGAGAGGAAGAAGCCCGCCGTGATCCAGGTTTGCGTGCATGACTTATGCTTGGTCTACCACATATGCCATGCCGACGTTGAGTGCCAGGATTTTAAGGACTTCCTCAGGAGCAACCTAGTCAAATTCGTTACTGTAGACTTTGGTAACGACAAAGAAGTCCTGCTTTGGGTAGGCCTTGTTGTAGGCAACACCTTCGACCTCCAGAAGAATCGGCTAGTGTCCTCTCTTCAGCCTTCAATGCTGACCCTGGCAGGAGCCATGGTTCATCCTTCATACGGTAAACTGGAGAAACCTCCATACATGTTTCATCGTCATGCATGGCAGTGGAATTTACTAGATATAGACCACATCCACTACGCTGCAATGGATGGCTACCTTTGCTTAAATATCTACAAGGGTTGGATGAAGAGCAACAGCCAAGTGTGCGGTTCAAGCAAAGAAGTATCGGCCAAGAGGAAGAGGGACAAGGACGAAGTCGAGGACGTGGACGAGGACTCCGAGTAAGGTGGCAGTGTCGTTGCTCATGGTGGTTCTAATGCAGTATCTACCGGAATAGTTGCAAAGTTTAATTTCAGGTGTGCTTAATTTAATTTGAGGGGTGTGTTGTGCTGAGCCCCTAGCAGAACTATGTTACGTTTCTTCTTGTTACTTTAACTCTTCAGTACGTACATACTAGTATTTCTTACATTTCATCTTTTAGTTGGTATAGTACTACCACTCATTTCTTCACATTATATACGTACAATATATATGGCCAACATCATATAGCCAGCAGTTTAGTTATCAAAGAATTTCAAGGTGCTTAGTTTTGTCAAAGAATTCTAGGGTGCTTAGTTTTATTTGAGGGGTGGGTTGTGCACTTGTGCTGGACACCATTATTGTGACAAGCCTTTTTAATAGTACTATATGCATAATTTGGCGACGAGCGCTCTCTATATGTAGCACCTTTTTTAATTTCAAGTTTTGCTCCATGGCGCAATCCATCGATACTACTACTGTACAAAAGTGGAGTATATACATTTTTTAAAAGGCTAGAGGGCGGGGCAGTCTAACTCGGTCGGTTTCATGAGAGGTGAGGGCCTTTGTGATTTGATGGCTCATTACTGCTATCAAATCGAATAGTACTGCGCCGCCCGCTGCACGCCCAGCGCCTCCATTAAACCCCTCCGTTAAACCCGCATGCAAACCGAGAATCCTACTCTGGCCACACGTCCGTTCATGAGCGGGCCGGAATTAAACGCAACACCGGCCGAGCTCCTCCCGTCCGCCCTCAGTTTAAACGAGGCCAGACGCCGGCCAAGCTCCTACCGTCCGCCCTCTATTTACACGAGGACAGACAAACAGCGGGCAAGAATCGCACCCCTCTGCCGCTCCCCCATCTCCTCCTTCACCATTTTCTCCACTCCTCCGATGGCTTCCTATGAGCCGTTCTCCGGCATATTACCCGGCTGGGTGGCCCGCCGAGCCCTCCGGATACGGGCGAGGCCGCTCGGTGCTTCACCAACCTCGCTTGGCCCGACGGAGCCAGTTGCCGCCCCAAGCAGGCGAATGGTTCAGCAACTCGCCGCTCTAGTTCAGCTCGATGAGGAGTGGCGAGTTGCTCCACGCTGGCACGGCGGCGAGCATGCCGCTACGGGCGACGTCGCTGCCGCGTCGTACCACGCCACCAGTGTCTGCGGTGGCCGCGCCTCCCATGTTTGTGGGCGCGCCTCCCGTGCCTGTGGCAGCGCCATGCAGGCAGAGACAGAAGCCGGGTGCGTGGAGAGCGACGAGTCGGTGGCCAGCTTCTCCGTGTCCGCCGCCATCATCGAGGAGAAGTAGAACACGGGAGGCCGCCGCCACTTGGGACCCATGAAGGCCACCACCGAGGCGACGGCCGCGGATTCAGGTGGTTTCTTTGCTGCTTCGTCTCTTCCGAGGACCTTCGTCGACCCCGCAAGTGTCTGACGGACATGAGGAAGACAAAGGGATCAGCGGGCGGCCATTTAGAACTAAAATAAGTCTAGATACATCCATTTCCGGATGGAGGGAGTATTAATTATACAAGAGAGCTGGATTGGCAACTCTTAGTTCATGTAAATGTAATGAAACCCATGATGTTTATATGAAGATCCAGGTTTTTTATACGAAATCCTTCATGCTTATATGAAATCAGTCCGTGTTTGCACGAATTTCATCTGGTTGGTTAGAGTTGTAAAAATGTATGCCGCTGGCGTTTGATGTCGTCCTCCGCTTAAGGAAGCGGGAGGAGATTTGCCGGCTGTCGTTGGAGATGCTCTTTATGCTGGAAATAATAGAGTGACATCCAATCCATTTGAGTTAATTTCCTGTATGATTGTCCCTCTATAAAAAGTTAATTGCATGCACAGTGTACACGTGACTTGCAGGGTGGCTAGAGCTTCGTACAGAAAGTTAAAAAGAAACAAGTCCATCCTTAATCTTGTATTCTAAGTACTCTGTGGGTTCTACTGTCAGTACAGTGGCGAAAGAAGTATATATCAAATAAGTAGAGTAATATATAATATAAAAATATAAGTTAAAAGACAGAATACGAACTCATGTCATCGCGTTGCGAGCATCCGGCGCTAACCAGCCCAGCAAATTTGTTTGCAGACCATGCTGGAGATATATCTCCATGTCTACTCTTATATATACTCCATTCATTCCTAAATATTTGTCTTTTTCAGATTTCAAATGGACTACCACATACGGATGTGTATGTAGACATATTTTAGAGTGTAGATTCACTCATTTTGCTCCGTATGTCTTTTCAGGAAGGGGTCAGATTTGTCCTTGATTTATTTATGAGGTATCCAGATGGCACTGCACCGCCAAGAAAAGAGGGTAACATCAAAATTATGGACTACTTTTTTGAGTATGTTGGTAAGGTCCGGTCATAGTCACTTGTTGAAATCTCTAAAAAGACAAATACTCCCTCCGTCCGAAAATACTTGTCATCAAAATGGATAAAAGGAAATGTATCTAGACGTATTTTTAGTTTTAGATACATCTCTTTTTATCCATTTTGATGACTAGTATTTTCGGACGGAGGGAGTAGAAAAAGAGTTGGTGATGATGGTGTGCGTGCCATCCTGCAATATAGGCCGTCGGATTTATATCTAACGGATAGGAAAGAAACTATGGCAATTTTGCAAAAATATACCCACACGTCTCTCCACGTTCGCAAATAAGGCCTTCCCTCGTTCAACCTTTTCTCTCAGAAGATAAACTACTCATACAAATGCATCTTAATGTTCCGTGCAACACACGGGCAGCTAGCTAATTTCTTTTAAAATAGTTGCTGCGATAATTGGGTTGAAGTGATATATTTTATGTCTGCCCCGAATGATTTCATATTCACTAGTAGTAACAAATAAAAGGTTGCCTTGTTAATTAATAGAAAACAGGGTGAAAACTATCACATGAGGCCGGTAAAAACAAGGCACACTGGGTTTAGCGTCATCGTCACTACAGCTGTGCGCGCGCGAGAAGTCTACATATTGAGGGGGCTACCGAGTGAGGCACCGAGACACAATGTTTGAGAGAGAAACCAATTGACAGATTATGATCAGATCGAGTTGTCACCCTTCTGTTGTCATTGTTGGGGGGGGGGAGGGAGAGAAAGACGTATTGAGAGTGTGCGCGGTAGGCAGAGAGGCACAACTAGCGAGAGTGTGTGTGTGCGTGCGTGTGTGTGTGTTTGAAAGAGGAGTAGATAGATTATTATCAAGATCGATGTGCCACCCTACTCCTTCGGTGCCGGGTAGTGTGTGTGTGTATGTTTGAGAGAGAAGCCAGTCGATAGATTAGTATCAAGATCGAGGTGTCACCCTACTCCTTCGGTGTTGGGAAGTGTGGGTGTGTGTGTGGGGGAGGGGGGGGGGCAGTGACACTCACATATCTCTACTCTTAGAAAAAAACAGAGTTGGTGATGATGGTGTTCCTGCCATCCTGCAATATAGGCCATCCGATTTATATCCGACGGACAGGAACGAAACTATGGCAATTTTGCAAAAAGATACCCACACCCCTCTCCGCATTTGCAAATATGGCATTCCCTCATTCATCCTTTTCTCCCACAAGATAAACTTCCCATACAAATGCATCTTGATGTTCCTTGCAATGCATGGGCATCTTGCTAGTAGGGAGAAGGAGTTTGTGTGACACATATCTAGCTATATTAAGGGATAGGTAGATAGCAAATGTGTGAGAGACATTAGTGGCTGTGGGTGGGCGGAATTAAAGGGGTGGGCGTGTTAGACATAGAGAGCGTGTGTGTTTCTGTGTGAGGGACTTGTAGGACGGGGTAGAAAGACGAATTTAACCCTGACGGAGGGAGAGAAATACACGAAGTGCACATGTGTGATTCCGATGCCCACAGGGAAATGACATATGTATGCATGTGAGAGAGATTCCACAATTCATTCACGTATCACTATCTAGCGATCGTGGACGTGCATCGCTTGAACATAAGTCAATATCTACTACGTATCGTGGCCAAAGGTACAATATCGATTCAACGCTATAAAGATTGGACACTCACATATCACATTTTATCTATTTAAATAAGCCTTTTTAGTTGTGCATGCCAAAGTTACAGTGATGTTTCTTCAAACAACCAATGTAGCTATCATGAACATGCACCATTGTTACTCTTGCATTCACATTCATTAGTCTTGGATGATTTAAGTTTCTATTTTGAAATAATATATGTAATATTCATATATGAATTCAACAGGTACGCAATTTATGAAATGGAGGCTATGTAATCATATGAGGTAACACTTTTAAGTAGCTGACTACAATATCCATTTCTTTTTGTGCGCCTCTACACTAACACGTCAATGCATTATGTTTAAAGTAAATAACCAATGGCACTAAATTATCTATTTACACGAGAAATACATAGGCTGAGCGTTTGATCCCTTTTTTGTGAACGCGCCACTACACCCGTACGATTGGCCGCGCCCGTGTGAACGTCCAAGTTATCGGCGCATCATCCCGAGTTATTGTCTTTTTTCTGGGGTGGACTTCACACCAGTTATTAACTGCTGACGCGTGCCCCGTGTACACAGTCTAGCATGACCTTCCCGCTAGCACGGTCCAAAATTAGTTGAAACTGGATACGAACGATCCCGCGGGCGGCAAAATCTCCCGCCTCCTTCTAAAATTTCCGCCACCTTAGTCTTTAGCATGCGAAATCCCCCTTTTGTCCTTGGTGCATGGAGACCAAAACTTACAATACTGCCCTCATCTACATGATAGGTCGGGGCTGCTTTGGTAACTTCCGGTTCCCCCACTACACGGCACCCCCATTTCCTCTCCCCTCCCGCAAAAATGACTAACTCCACAACACCAGAGCATCTTACATCATGCCGTCCGTACTTCATCGCCCTTTCTCCCCTCCCCTCTCGAAACCCTAGACTGCTCATCCACCGGCGTACCATAGCCCATTCACTGCCAGGGGCGTCCACCTCGCCGGATCTGCTTCTGTGGCCGCATCTACCCCTCCCACCTCCCCTAGAAACAAGTAGACTACTCATCCACCACTATACCACAGCCCATTCAGTGCCGGCCTTGTCCACGACGCCGGATCTGCTTCGCCGGTACTCTCGTCAATGGCCGCGCATATGCAGCGGCCCATTCGTACTCCCCACCAGAGATGCTTTGTCCACACCCCCCAGAGCCGCCCCACCGACGCCCCCGTCGACGGCCTCTGATCCTCTTCGCCGACACCTTCCTCAACCCTACCAGAGCCACTTCGCCGACACCTTCCTCAACCCTATCGGAGTAGCTTCGCCTATACCATTCTCAACCCTACCGGGGCCGCTTTGCCAACTCACAAGTCCACGGCCTCAGATCTGCTTCCTCACACCCTCATCCAACCTACCGGAGCAGCTTCTGACGCCCCGTCCACGGCCGCAGATCTGCATCGTCGACACCATCCTTAACCCAACCACCAGAGCAGCTTCACCTATGCCCTCGTCCACGGCCATAGATCCACTTCACCCACACCGTAGTCCACCCTACCGGAGCCGCTCCACAAACACCCTACTCGACGGTTCTAGATCTCCTTACCGGACCCCGACAGCCAGCGCAGCGTCATCACCCTCGATGTTTCTAACCTGATTCGCACAGTCGGGAGAGATGCCAAGCACCCGCCACGGCCTAGGTATTTGTCACCTTTAAACCCGTCCAGCATCACCTGCCCGATGTACTTCAAATATACTAACCGGTCGCTGTTACCTATTATGCAGATGGCAAAAACTACAAGGATGATGTTTCTTCTGGATCTAAGAGCTTGGCCAACCAAGATCCTGGACTGAGGCATTGCTATGATCTTGTAAGCGCGTCTCTCTCTCTTGTATTGTTCTGTTCCTGCCAGCGTGCTTTGCTAGGATTTTCAATTAGTAATCCCTTTGTGCAGACAATGATTTCTACTAGTGGCTGCTAAATTAGATATGTAGATGTCATACATGATACTACCTCGTACCTCCGTTCCTAAATATAAGTCTTTCTAGAGATTCCACTATAGGCTACATACGGAGCAAAATGAGTGAATCTACACTCGAAAATGCATCTATATACATCTGTATGTGGTCCATACTAGAATCTCTACAAAGACATATATTTAGGAACAGGGGCAGTACATTACACAAAATCGTAGGTGGCATGTAGGAATTCCAGTGCACTACATTAGGCTCCCTTAGAGTGCCTGCTAGTCCAGCATACAGAGTCATGGCTAGTTTATGGTATGCACACAATCGTTAATTGGTGGTTTAAATATGCGCAAGGGATATGCAATGTAGTATCATGTAGAGATGTCTGAAATTAGCCGTGTCAACTTGCAGATAGGGTTACACAATGAAAAAGTACAAGATGTATGTGGCAATTTCATGGAACATCGCAAAAAAAGGAGAGGCAGCGGTGAGCCTATACAGTGTGCTATGGTACGTCACTCCTCCATTGCAATCATCGTGACATGTTATTTGTATGCCAGTTCTATTAGCCAAGTTTCTTAGGGACAGTTATTACAAGTTATCCTAAGAAAATAAGCACCTGTGAATATAAGCTCCATGTAATAAGCCAACCAGTTCTTTTCATTGCGTTTTCAGCTTATCTTTGGTATGATCAGTGGAAAGTCTAGATTGCATTATATTTTTTTCATTTTGCTGCCCATATGGAAATTAATTTGACTTGCAAACATCACAAATTGAACCCAGTGCAGTAATTAATATGATAGGAAAACAGACCATCACTATTTGCTCAAAATGCAAATACAAAGATACCATCTACTTGGCACAATCTACTTTGGTCAATGTTTTCCATAGAGATCCCATTGCCTAATTTAAACGAAGAACGCATGACCCACATTTAAATGAAGAACAATTATTTATTGAAATTCGATGGTCCAAGTGGCTGGTTATTATCCGTATAGCAGCACCACCTGAAAGCATCATATAGCAGCAGCAGCTCATAGCAACTCATCATACAGCAGCAGCAGTCTGCAATTCATCATATACCAGCAGCAGCTCATAGCAATTCATCATATAGCAGCAGCAGGAGCAGCTCATAGCAATTCATCATATAGCAGCAGCAGGAGCAGCTCATAGCAATTCATCATATAGCAGCAGCAGGAGCAGCTTGTAGCAACTCATCATATAGCAGCAGGAGCAGCTTGTAGCAACTCATCATATAGCAGCAGCACAGCTCATAGCAATTCATCATATAGCAGCAGCAGCTCATAGCAACTCATCATACAGCAGCAGCAGCTCATAGCAATTCATCATATAGCAGCAGCAGGAGCAGCTCATAGCAATGCATCATATAGCAGCAGAAGCAGCTCATAGCAATTCATCGTATAGTGGATCAGAATGAAAATTTGGCAAAAAATCAGAGGAGATCCTCACCTTGTTGGATGAGCTCATCCTTCAACAGCACCTCAAGGCCATGGCCTGGGAGGAGGGGAGGGGGAATAAGGTGCCTTCTACCGTAGTGTGGCATCAGCCGTAGTTGTGCAGCGCCCGCTGGAGTAGTGCGTTGGACGAACCACAGTGGAGCAGCTGCTGGAGACCATGAGAATGAGGGGCGGCGCCAGAGGGAGGAGAAGCCAGGGAGATTTGCCCCTACCCGCCGGCCATGTAGCCTAGCTGGACATAGCATCGTCGAGGACAAGGCCAGATGGGACCAGTGGCGACGGCTCGCTGGAGGAACCCTAGTGCTGCAGGCAGGGGATCGAGGTAGAGGGAAAGGGGAGAGGAGATGCAAGCGGGCAGGGCAATGAATGCTTGCATGTTTGTTTTTACTTGAGGGTCAGGTGTGACACGGGCGTCAGCAGTTGCATTTTGAGTGTAATATAGGCAGACAACAGAGTCATTTCACTATTCCCCTTCCCTTCAATTTTTAGTGAGGTTCTACCCGAAACACCCCCCTCCAAAGCGAAATTAGTTAAGCCCAAGCCCATAACTCAAAAATGACTTCTTTACATCTTTTATGGCTTATTTTGACAATATGACCTAAAAAGGCGGAATTGAACTGGCCCTTAACCTGCAATTCAATTGTGCGTGCAATGATCTGCCTGCTATCTGTACATTTAGGCATCATCATACATGGCATAACCTAATACATGTGCATTCCATTGTAGAATCTGGAATATACAATGTTTATGTTAGTTCATACGTTGCACATGATGTTTAAATGCCCCTTAAATCTGGTCAGTCAAGTGATGGTCTTTAAGCCTCCTTCTTTGCTTCTTTTCTTCATATGTAAGATTTGCTCACACTTCTGTTCAATTGCTTGTTTGCATCAGCCAGCCATACTAGGACGGTTTGCTTTGATTACTTGCTGCTCTTGACCTAACACTCTAACAGAGCTTGTCAACGATTTAAACACTAAGGGCTGCTGTAGTGGGGCCTTGTCTAACTCATAGGTGACATAAAGGTTTGGCTGTACACTACAGTAGGCTCTCCAAGAGTACCTGGAGATCCAGTTCGAAGGTATGCCTAATTTTTACATAGTGCAGACATAGTAAATGCTCATTTCATTGTGTGCAAGTTCAAGAGATGCGGCATGTTTCATTATGTGGTGTTGTTTTGTTATAATCTCATCCTTTTGTGTTCACAGACTGGAAAGTATGCATATTTATCTTCCAAGGAGACGACTAACTAGTTTGTGTCACCTTGCAGAGGGGGTGCAATGAAGATAAGATTGAGGATTTCCAAGTACAAGATGTTAGGAAGGAGCCTTGCAAGAGAAGTAGGAGCTGCGCTGAGCCTCTTCAACCTGCTAAGGTAAGTCACTGTATGCAACTCAACAGTTTAATTCCTTGTTTGTTTCAGGCATAGTTAATTTTCTCTTTTCAATTGCTTTATTTGTCCTCAGTTAATGAGATGCCCAAATAATCATGCCTGATGTTCGGTACTTGTATCACTATTAGTTGACATAATTAAAGGCCTTACCATTTAATTACTCTGCCAAAGTGTTCCTGAAGCTTTGAAGTCTATTAACCAACTATTATTGCGTGAGGCTCACAATCTAGTTTATACTACGCTAATGATTGCATAGTTTTGCCTGCTGTAGTACGTTTGTATGAAACCCTCTGCTGTTCATTATGCTCCCTAAGACTTTAATTGAGGCATAGAATGGCCAACTGCTTGCTTACTTATATGCAATGTGCTGTCTAAATTTGTAACTTGTCTGTGTTTTCGATTGGGCCCCAACATCATGCTCCTCTGGTGAGCTAAGAGAGATTTCTGTATGCAGGCTGCACAGACTATCTTCTTTATAATTTTTAAAATATCACCTGCTTATGCTTCATGACGTGTAACATTTTTTTAAAGTGACGTGTAACATTATTGTTAGTCCTGTTTTGCCATGTAGTACAAAATAGTGTCTTGTTCGCTTCACTGTTGTAACTATATTTTTGCCCTAGTCATGTGTACTTACAGAAACATTTCAGGATGAAGTGACATCAACACAAAGATCTGCGAGCAGTGCGGCATGGCCGTTACCGAATGATTATGGATTGGAATTGGAATGTGCTGATGTTCTCGAGCATCAACTAGAGGTGGTAAGACAACGTGTACATGATTGTCAACGTATAATCAACAAGTTGAGACTTGACATGCATGTATTAGATGCAGGAGTCAAAAAAATGAAACAAGACACTGAGGTAACCATGAAGGAATTGGAGATTTTGCAGACTGAAATTTGTGCTATCTGAATCCGGCCAATCCTATTTTCTGAAGAGATTATAGTTCAAATGGAGTTAAGTTGATGCGCGTCCATGATGTATGAGCTGTATTTGCCCAGTGTATGTAATTTGTTGTTTGTGTATGCTTTACTATCACCTATGCCGAACCATAATGCCCAGTGGGTAGAATCGGCTGTAATTTCTTTATTGTATAGTGTAGGATTATTCTACCTTTCTATGCCTTGATCTCTTTGTTGTAATAGTGTAGGCTTTTTAGAGGTGATAGTATTGAGTAGGATAATTCTTTGAATATGCTATATCATTCAAACGGGGGCCAATTTTCCCGACCATGGCCCTTCACGGGCCATCAGATCCATGGGCCTTCTACGTCTCGTAGGATCCATGGGCCTTCTACGTCTCATAGGATCCATGGGCCTTCTACATCTCGTAGGATCCATGGGCCTTGTACGTCTCATAGGATCCATGGGCCGTCGGCTCATTTATGGGTCTTGTACGGGCCTTTAACGGGCCGTAGACGGGCCTTTAATGGAAATTGTACGTTGTATGGGCTGACCATAACGGGCCGTTAATATGCCGTATTTGGTGATGCTATGAAATTGGCCCAACAGACTAACGGTCCACAACCGGGGCGACTATAACGACGGGCTGAATTTGGCCCACAAGCAGAAAATGACAGTAACGGGCCGTAAGTAACTGAATGCTGAAAATGAGCCCAAGAATAAATGGGCCCTCAGAAGGCTGAAAGTTAACTTGGGCTGGAAACGGCCCAACGGAATAACGGGCCGTTAATGGGTATAAAGTGGTACACTGTTCATTACGGGTCAGTTTCACCACGGGCCGTTAATGGGTGTAAAGTAATACACTGTTCATTAGGGGCCAGTTTCAGCACGGGCCGCTAATGGGCCAAGAGTTACAAAGGGCCTCATATGGGCCGAAAGACGTCATGGGCTATACATGGGCCAGAAGTGAAAACGGGCTCGAATCATATTGGATGGCCTAGATGACGCTACTGGGCCTAATTCGGAGAGGGCGTAACGGGCCTTGGCTTAGCGGGCTGTAAATGGGCTCTATGCGAATAGGCCATTAACAGGCTTTCCATGGGCCGGCCCGCCACCTTTTGACCAAGTCAAACAGGCCGGCCTTTTCACAGGAATGGGCCTCTGTTGGGCCATGCCACGTGTCGACGTATCATAGGCGCCTATCTGACCCACTGACGAGCTGACACATGTTTCGTCCGGCCAATAAGAATTTTACACGTGGAAATTTCCCATTGGTCGTGGCTGTTAACGGGTTATCGGATCCAAAACCCGACCCGATAGCTTAACGGCATTCCGTTACAGTGGATGCCACGTGTCGGTTACCCTTGACAAAAGCACTTCTGTGACGCGCGATTTATCGTCATGGAAGTGGACACTTCCGTGATGATAATTTTGGTAATGTCATGGAACACTTCTACGACAGCACACGTATGACTATCTTGATTCTGTCATAAATTTGTCATGGATGTACATGCATGACAAAAAAAAGCGACCTACTGTGACAAACACGTATCATCACGGAAGTGTATTTTTTTGGTAGTGCAATAACATGTATATCACATATACCTTTGTTCACCTTGGCATCACTACTAGGGAAAACCCTAGCAGTAGCGCTGGTTTTGTGCTCACTAGTAGCGCGGGTAGGCGCGCTACTAATAAGGCGCTACAGCTATTGCTTAGCAGTAACGCGTGCGTTTGTTCAATAAGTAGCTGCAGCGTTTGTTCAATCCAACGCTACTGCTAATGTAACTACTGGCAGCGTGTTTTCTGTCCATCGCTACTAGTATTCTTTTTTTTATTTTTTATTTTTAGTGTATTTATGCACCGTCGTACAAATATTGGTACAATACTAGTTATGAGGTTTACATCATTATGTCCATAACAGTGTGTCAAATGAAGGTGGATTAATTTCAAGTGGAGGCAATATGTGGTGCATGTCAAAAGTATACTACGAATCCAAACTTGATCTAGTTTGGACTAGTAGTACTTTCGATGTGCACCACATGTTGCCTCCACTTGAATCTAATCCGCCAACACAAGCTATTTAATCATCATCATAGTCATTACCACCAACATTAGCTATTTAATCATCATAGTCATAGTGTAGCACACATCATCATCTTCAAACTCTCATTCTAGCTAGCTAATCACCACCAACACTAGCTAATAATAATCATCATAGTCATTAACACCAACACTAGCTATTTTATCATCATAGTAATAATGTAGCACATCATAATCCTCAAACTCATTTCTAGCTAGCTAATCACTTCTGCTGCTCTCTCTTAGGTAAAATAACATAAAACATGTGTAGCTCTCCTCCTTGATCAAGTTGGAGCATGCAGATGAACCTGTCTCCTAATTGTGGGTAGCACATCTATTTGCTGCCCCCTAGTACTTCTCTGTGCTCCCCCATCACATATTTGTCCAGTCTTGCACTATTAAGCATCCATCGCTGATCTTGAATGCACTAAAGTAACATGTAGGATATCTTGTCCATAAGCTAATAATACTCATGGTACCTTTAGTCTCGATCCCATAAGGCACAACATTCATCGGGAGTCCCTGTTGAAGAACATCGTATGGTAACATACTTAGCAATGAAGTTTAGCTTCACAAATAATGTATGGAAAAGATGCACTGAGGACAAATAGTAAAAATCTTACCATCCTTCCTAAATAGATGTGACCGTAGTTCATTACGAACACTATTGGTCGCACGTTTTCAGTACTAACATTTCTAAGTGCAGGAAGAAAATTTGTCTTGACAGTATCAAGATCCTCAAGCCATGAAACATAATGACTTAGCTCCTCACAGTTTAGTTCAGCCCCGGGACAGTAGTAGGTCCTGTCTACCAAGCGCTGGACATGTTTGCTTGAACCGAAATAAGCTGACAATTGAAATTAGTTGTCAACTATTTTTGAATAAACAATATCAAAGACATAAATATGGTTGAGAAACTTACATAATGGTGTAACTGGAGGCGTCTGCACATTGACCCAGATGTCGGTATTACCTTCAATATCATCTTCCGGACGAATATCAAAGGTGATAACCATATCAGGCTCAAAGGCATAAGTCTTGCATAGTGCTCGCCATGTTTTGCATCCAAAATAGGTGTAGTCTTCTGAATTGTATAATTTTGCGTGGAAAATATAACCATGCTCGGTCTTCAAGTAAACTTTCTTTACCTCCATAGTATGACTGAAACCTATCTTATCCAATACAAAAACTCTTGCATGGCAGGGGATAAGCTAGTAGAATAGTAAAAAAAATATAAGTTGAAGCAAATGAAGCAGATGTCATGCTTAATTACGAAAAAAGACTTGTCGTTATGACTTACTGTATCCACTTAGAAGTTCTCGTCCAGCTTGATGCTGAAGCACCTATCATCATCTAGGAAGATTCCATCACACAGGCTGCGCTCGTCTTCGCAGTATTTGCAAATACCGAAATCCTTTTCGTCGTCAGACATTTCCTATGTTCATAGGTAAAACATTAATTTAAAATCGATCAAAGACAACTACCAGGATACACAACACACAAATCCGGGGCACTTGATATTTCCTACATATTCTGGCAAAAGTCATGCCAAAATTCACGGAAAAATCCGGCATGACCTTTGCTAAAATAGGACATATCGAGCGCCTGAAATTTGCCGGAACGGAAATGAATCAACACTCCGGCAAAACATAGGCCACTCGGAGGTGTAACCTGCAAACATGACTGGCCACTTGGATATTGAGCAACACAAGATATACATTTCAAAATATCTTATAGGACTCAAATTAGCATGCATTCAATAAGCAAAAGTAAATCATCTCATGCGTCTGTACATCGTCGAATATTATCACTAATACATCCCGAATAGTGTCATACATATAACATCACTAGTACAACTAAAACCCTAGCACACGACGGGTATTGGCGCGGGCGGTGGACACCCACAGAGAAGGAACCATCACGGGATCATAGCTCCAGTGAGATCCCTGGAGAACCTGCCGGGTATTAGAGAACATGTGCTCCAACGCAAACAAGTAGCGACGAACGTGCGCGTCCTCCTCACTGACACGGTGACGCACCACCTCCGCGGAGTCCTCGAGCCTCTGGACCGTCACTGGCCCATGCGACCGCCACCAAAGATGGTTTGGGTCAACGACAGGCTGGCTCCTCACCAACCTGCGCCCCCCGGTAGGTAGCGCCTCCCAGTACCACCCCGGCGGAGCCCAGTCCCGGACATGGCCCATCTGATCAAGCAGGTGTCGTCCTCCGCCGACTCGACGACGAGGATGCGGGATGGGCATCGTCCACGTCGATGCGAGAAAAATTGCTTTAACTAAAAAAATAGCAACAAGTTCTTACTAACGAGTTCTATTAATTCAATTAGTTCTTACTAAAAATAAACTTACTATAAATAAAAATAAACTAATACCTAATTAGTACCTAGTTCTTACTAACTAATTAGTACCTAGGAAATACTGCCCTAATTACCATATAAGTAATTAACTAACTAGCACTAAAAATAGCCTAGGGTTCATACTAACTAGCACTAAATAGCTAGGGTTCATACTAAGCAGAGAAGAGGGATCGGAAGGGGAGAGTGCTTACAGAGGGCGGGGAGAGAGATGGGGTCGGGGGAGACGGCGGCACCGAGGCGCGGCGAGGTGGGGTCGGGGGAGACGGCGACGAGGCGGGGCGACGAGGAATAGTAGAGTTGAATTGGGGGAGGAAGCAGAGGAGAGGGAATCAGGCCGCGCGGGGGGTTAGGTGAAAATAGCTTTAACAGTAGCGTGGGGAGGCAAAATGCGCTGCTGCTAAAATCCGTAGTAGTAGCGCTGTTCGTAGAAGGGCGCTACTACTATACCTAGCACGTTGGGAACGGTGTGGCAATTATAGTAGTAGCGCGTTCTGTCCCTGCCGCGCTACTGCTAAGCGGGTAACAGTAGCGCGGTTCTAGCAGACGCGCTACTGCTAAGTAGCAGTAGTGCCTCATTTTAACAAGCGCTACTGGTAACATTCTGTGTCTAAGGTTTTCCCTAGTAGTGCATCCTTCTTATCCGCCAAATACTTGGGGCAGTTTCGCTTCAAGTGACCAGTCTGCTTGCAGTAGAAGCACTCAGTCTCAGGCTTAGGTCCAGACTTGGGTTTCTTCTCCTGAGCAGCAACTTGCTTGCTGTTCTTCTTGAAGTTCCCCTTCTTCTTCCCTTTGCCCTTTTTCTTGAAACTGGTGGTCTTATTGACCATCAACACTTGATGCTCCTTTTTGATTTCTACCTCCGCAGCCTTTAGCATTGCGAAGAGCTCTTGAATCGTCTTATCCATCCCTTGCATGTTATAGTTCATCACGAAGCTCTTGTAGCTTGGTGGCAGTGATTGGAGAATTCTGTCAATGATGCTATCATCCGGATGATTAACTCCCAGTTGAATCAAGTGATTGCAGTACCCAGACATCTTGAGTATATGCTCACTAACAGAACTATTCTCCTCCATCTTGCAGCTGTAGAACATATTGGAGACTTCATATCTCTCAATCCGGGCATTTGCTTGAAATATCAACTTTAATTCCTGGAACATCTCATATGCTCCATGACATTCAAAACGTCGTTGAAGTCCCGGTTCTAAGCCGTAAAGCATGGCACACTGAACTATGAGTAGTCATCAGCTTTGCTTTGCCAGACGTTCTTAACGTCGTTAGTTGCATCTGCAGTAGGCCTGGCATCCAGCGGTGCTTCCAGGACGTAATTCTTCTGTGCAGCAATGAGGATAATCCTCAAGTTACGGACCCAGTCCGTGTAATTGCTACCATCATCTTTCAACTTTGCTTTCTCAAGGAACGCATTAAAATTCAATGGAACAACAACACGGGCCATCTATCTACAATCAACATAGACAAGCAAGATACTATCAGGTACTAAGTTCATGATAAATTTAAGTTCAATTAATCATATTACTTAAGAACTCTCACTTAGATAGACATCCCTCTAATCTTCTAAGTGATCACGTGATCCAAATCAACTAAACCATGTCCGATCATCACGTGAGATGGAGTAGTTTCAATGGTGAACATCACTATGTTGATCATATCTACTATATGATTCACGCTCGACCTTTCGTTCTCCGTGTTCCGAGGCCATATCTGTTATATGCTAGGCTCGTCAAGTTTAACCTGAGTATTCCGCGTGTGCAACTATTTTGCACCCGTTGTATTTGAACGTAGAGCGTATCACACCCGATCATCACGTGGTGTCTCAGCACGAAGAACTTTAGCAACGGTGCATACTCACGGAGAACACTTATACTTTGAAAATTTAGTGAGGGATCATCTTATAATGCTACCGTCAATCAAAGCAAGATAAGATGCATAAAAGATAAACATCACATGCAATCAATATAAGTGATATGATATGGCCATCATCATCTTGTGCTTGTGATCTCCATCTCTGAAGCACCGTCATGATCACCATCGTCACCGGCGCGACACCTTGATCTCCATCATAGCATCGTTGTCATCTTGCCAATCTTATGCTTCTACGACTATCGCTACCGCTTAGTGATAAAGTAAAGCATTACAGGGCGATTGCATTGCATACAATAAAGTGACAACCATATGGCTCCTGCCAGTTGCCGATAACTCGGTTACAAATAATGATCATCTCATACAATAAAATTTAGCATCATGTCCTGACCATATCACATCACAACATGCCCTGCAAAAACAAGTTAGATGTCCTCTACTTTGTTGTTGCAAATTTTACGTGGCTACTATGGGCTTAGCAAGAACCGTTCTTACCTACGCATCAAAACCACAACGATAGTTTGTCAAGTTGGTGTTGTTTTAACCTTCGCAAGCACCGGGCATAGCCACACTCGGTTCAACTAAAGTTGGAGAAACTAACACCCGCCAGCCACCTGTGTGCAAAGCACATCGGTAGAACCAGTCTCGCGTAAGCGTACGCGTAATGTCGGTCCGGGCCGCTTCATCCAACAATACCGCCGAACCAAAGTATGACATGCTGGTAAGCAGTATGACTTATATCACCAATGGTAGCTAACCCCATTCTGGGGTGGATATGGAAAAGCTGATGTACAATGTCGATCAAGATGTTTGCTTGGCTTGTTATAATGGACAGGGTTAACACTAAAGACATGATCCAATGGAGGCATTGGAAGATTAATGAGGGACCAGAATGTGTTCTTTGTCCAACTAGGATACTCAAAGATAGAAATCACCTCTTTTTCCAGTGCAATTTCAGTGTTCGTGTGTGGATTTATCTGCAAATTGTATGGAAAGACAATGATGATATGGTGGAGATTGCTTGCCATGCTATAAAGGATTTCAACAAACCTTTCTTTGGGGAGGTGGTTTTCACGGCCTGGTGGAATATTTGGAAGATCAGGAATGACAGAGCTTTCAGGAACATCATGCCATCTTTCAGGGCGTGGAGAAATGGCTTCATTCAAGATCTCACTCTGCTCTCTCACAGAATCAAACGAAAGTATAGAGAGGCCTTACTTAAGTGGATTGATTTTCTACCTCCTTGAGGAGAGTTGCTTCATTGTAACATTGTAATTATTAGGTATAGTGCACACCTCCTTTGTATAGCCTACTTTAGTTTCCTCTTTTCTTTTTTCTTCTTTTTTTACTCACCTTGAGGAAGCACTATATGGTTACTGCTTTTATTATTAATAAAATGCTGTGGGGTGCAAGCCCTACAGTATTCATGGTAAAAAAGAACTCACTTGTGTTCTACTCGTGCATATGACGTCTATGCATAAAACCTGGCTCAGATGCCACTGTTGGGGAATGTAGTAATTTCAAAAAAATTCCTACGCA
Organism: Triticum urartu; assembly: GCF_003073215.2. Lineage (NCBI taxonomy): Eukaryota > Viridiplantae > Streptophyta > Magnoliopsida > Poales > Poaceae > Triticum > Triticum urartu. Next base: position 75,101,621 of record NC_053028.1, on the reverse strand, counting down.
TATGCAAGATCATGGTGATGCATAGCAATGAGAGGGGAGAGTGTTGTCCACGTACCCTCATAGACCGAAAGCGGAAGCGTTAGTACAACGCGGTTGATGTAGTCGTACCTCTTCACGATCCAACCGATCAAGTACCGAACGCACGGCACCTCCGAGTTCAGCACACGTTCAGCCCGATGATGTCCCTCGAACTCCGATCCAGCCGAGTGTTGAGGGAGAGTATCGTCAGCACGATGGCGTGGTGACGATGATGATGTTCTACTGACGCAGGGCTTCGCCTAAGCACCGCTACAGTATTATGGAGGTGAACTATGGTGGAGGGGGGCACCGCACACGGCTAAAAGATCAAACGATCAATTGTTGTGTCTTTGGGGTGCCCCCTTGCTCCTGTATATAAAGGAGCAAGGGGGGTGCGGCCGGCCAGGAGAGGGGGCGTGCCAGGAGGAGTCCTAATTCCACCGGGAGTAGGACTCCCTCCCTTTTCCTAGTTGGATTAGGACTTGGGGCCAAAGAGGTGGAGGACAAGAAGGAAGGGGGGGCGCCGCCCCCCTCTCCTTGTCCTATTCGGACTAGGGGGGAGGGGCGCGCGGCCCTTGCCCTGGCCGCCTCTCCTCTTCTCCACTAAGGCCCACTAAGGCCCATTAATGTGACACCCCAAAATTTTAATCTTGTTTTATTAATTAAAATTTTGCCAGGAAATTTAAACTTTTATTTTCTGGATTTTCTTTTGATTTCAGAGACATTCTTTTCCTTATTATTATGGAGTTTTTACCTCAAGTGAAAAACTTTCCAAATATAGTGTTGGACTTGTTTACCCTCTCAAGAAAACTTTTCTTTTATCTATGGGATTAATTATATAATTGTTTTTCCTGATCTTCATTTCTTTAAAATGGTTTCCCATGGTTTTAGGGTCCCATTTGTACTACAACCCTTTTATAAATTCATCTAAAATTCCAACCAAAATTTGGAGGTGTCATGTGATGTTTTTAAATCACTTTTATGCAAAAATATATTTCTTTCATTTAATATTTTGAGCTCTACACCAAGTTTTCAAATCTGGTCCAGAGAGCAATTTTGCACTGCAGCCTATTTAAAGATTTCTTTAAAACCTCCACCAAAATTAGGGGATGTTTATAGGAGTATATTATGCAACTTTATGCAAAAACCCATTGATGTTCTTTGAAAAATTCGAGTGAATCAACCTCTTTTTCATTCTGGTCCAACTTGGTGATTTGTACTGCATCCCCATTAAATTTTTCTCTAGTGACCATGAGCTTTCTCCTGCTTGTAGTACACCACACAAAACCCTTAAGTCCAGGAAAGTGGACTCATTGGAGGAATTTAAATGCATGAAAACATGCCCTTTTCCTTCTGCCCAGAACTGTAGTTTTGCAAAACTTGCACTAACAAGTTTCTGCTTTTGGCAAACTAACCTCACCACCCTCTGTATCATCTAAAGAGACCCCAATCTGGAAATTTGGGCCACCCCAAGAGTTGCCAAAATGCCATTGGCATTCTGGCAAACAACTTGTGTGCATGTCCAGTTTTGGCATGATTTTTGTTTTGCACTGTGATCTTGCCCCTCTGCACATACTGGCATGTCTACTAAGCTCCTAGCTAACCCTAACCCTGGCCTGCTAACCCCCAGCCTCTCCTATGCCCTCTAGCACACGCTGGCATTTCAGCAAACACATAGCGAGTGTGCACTGCGCGCGCCCAGAGCGTGCATTTTGCACGCGCGTGCGCCCGAGCCGCCGCGTCGCGCCCCTAGCCCTTACTCGCCCGCAGAGCCATGCCCGACCTCATCCGCTCGCAGGAACCAGCCAAGCCCCCCTGGCTCCCTACAGCACCGCCGTCAGGTCGGCCACGGCGGCTAGCGGCCGGCCACAGTGCGCCTCTGCCCCGGACGGCGCCGCCCGAGCCACCCCGATTCGCCAGCTGCCCCTGGAGCAGCTCGACCTCATCTACAAGCTGTCTGCTAGCGCTCGTCGTCGCCACGTGGCCTGCGGCAACAGAACGGCGGTTCGCCACCAAGCTTATCCCCGGCGGCCGCGAACCGACCTCGTCCACCTATAAATAGGAGTCCCCGAGCTCGTCCAGGCACCCAGTCAGCCTCAAGCCATCCTCCTAGAGTTCCCCTAGCCCGCAAGCGACGGCGGGAAGCCTTCTTCCCCGTCCCCGGCCAGTTCGGCCGCCGCCGCTCTCCGGTCCAATACGTCGCAAGCAAGGCCTCCCCAGCCTATCCAAAGCCACCATCCTCCTCCCCTCAATCTTGCGGAGCCACCCAACACCTCAAACCCGCTCAAGAACCACCGTAGTGCGAACCCCCAATTCTCCCGAAGCCACCGGCCGCCGCGAAGCTCACCGCCGGCGACTCCCTCCACCCCCGCGACCCAACGATCACCGGGAAGACCGCCCCGGTCTTGCGGATCCATCCCGACCCTCTGGAGCTCGCGGGGAGCCGCCGTTCACCGGCGTTGATCGCCGGAGCCTCATCTCCGTTCGGGCAGAAGAAGAGGAGGGAGAGAGGACTGGTCAAACCTGATAGTGGGCCCTGAGGACCCACTGTCAGTGACCCACGCGCCCGTCCATGCTGGATAAGTGAAGGCGTGAAATCCCCGAGTATGCCTCCCCTGGCCCGAAAGCGTATTCCTTTTTGAAACGTTTTCTTTTCTGTTTTAAAAAAACAGATTTGACTAAACTTTGACTGGCTATAACTTTTTAAATATAAATCCAAATGACTTGATTCTTTTTCTGTTGTTCTCAAAATATTGTCTAGTTTATTTTCATATTTATTTAAAAAAATTCCAAACAACTTTTTTGTACTTTTTTCAAACTATGTGTTAATTTGAATATTTTCAAAAATAGGAGTTTGAAGAAGGAGAAAACTTTCAAAAGTTTTGGAGAGCACCTCACCTCTCCACACCTTGAAGGCAAGCATTTTTGAACCCTGGCATAATATTAGCGTGTGATGTTTGATACAGTTACAACACCACCGTGACATGGAGTATCCGTTATTTTCTTTGTGAGGATATGATCATACTCATGAGTGCATATTGGTGATCTCATATAACTGGAACTGGATAAGTTTGCGACAGTAATCATCCTCACATGCCTTTTATGCCTACCGGGAGGAAGCCGAGAAAGTCTTTGTCTTGGGTAGACACGAGCTTATCTCTGGTTCCCCGTCGAGACGGTTGTGTCCGGTATGGCAAGATGAGGTATGATGAGTAGTGATACTGTCTGTTGGATTGAAACATAATTGTTATACTAATCATGCAGGAAATACTTAAGCCTCCTGAGTCGGCCGTAGATCGAGTCTTGTTCCAGTAACCCCCATACTTGTTTCATGCTGTCACTTGTCCCTGCCGTAGGTAGGGTGCGGTTCAGTAAGTTGTCAACCCCTGTCCTAGCACACACCGTACAAAGAGGCCATGGTGGAAGATACCGGCTGCATGCGGTAGGCATGCCACCTGGTCCGGGGGCATGGGTGTTTCCGGTTGGGACCGAGAGGGGAGGCCACCCCTTAGAGCGCGCGATAGAAATTTGATCCCATGCTACGCGAGGTTGTAGCCTCCCCACTTAGAGTTTTGCTTAACAGGTGTCTGGGTGATTCCAGACACGAGTAAAGTTAAGCTGGTGTGTGCAAGTCAGGCGTGTTTTCGACTAAAAGACCGTAGATGGAATTAGTTCCGAAGGACTAAAGAAATCCGTTACTCGTGGGTAATGAGTACACCCTCTGCAGAGATATTATATCTATTCGAATAGCCGTGTCCATGGTTAAGGACTACAGTCTGGGATGGGTCAAGTGTCGGTCTTAGTGTCGGTCTTCGGAGGAGAAACTGTTAAACCAGAACATGGATCATGACTTGTGACGTATGATGATTATGATTATTATTATTATGGACTAACCATTTATGTTATTTGAATTCTCGAGTATCACTGGAACGCCCGACTATGGCATGCTTGTTATTTCATTTGCTTATAAGACCTTTATGTGGTGTCGCACAGACGCCTGACTGTGGCATGCTTGCTATTTCATTTACTTATATAAGCCCTTTACATGGTGTCGCACAGACGCCCGACTATGGCATGCTTGCTATTTCATTTACTTATAAGCCCTTTATGTGGTGTCGCACAGACGCCCGACTGTGGCATGCTTGTTATTCCCTTTATATATAAGCCCCTTCTGTGGTGTCACTCAGACGCCCGACTGAGGCATGCTGCATATTATTATCCTTTCGAGGCGTCGCTTCAGACACCCGATCGGTGCTTTTCATTTCTACTCCCTAATTGTTTACTCATGTTTTATTTGAATGATCTGCTTGCATGCATCATGAATTCTTATTTCATAACGGACGAAGTGATCATAGAATATTTTAAAGCATGATTATCAGTGGCTATATTATACCTGTGTTCTTAATGTTTGCGAGTACATTCAAAGTACTCACTGGCTTGTCCCTGGCTATTGTCTTGGCCAGATTTCTTGCGTGGAGAGGAGCGTTGTGATGACAGCCCCGAACCCTACGCAATGGTGATATCAGCCGCGCGAAGATAGGAGTTATCCTGGTCAGCTGTTCCTGTGGGAAATGGAGTCCCATAGACGCTGGTGATCCGCAAACCGCTTCCGCCTACAGCCACTAGCAAACCATTTGTTGTACTCATAGGCCAGAATGGTCTTGTACTACATATTTTGTATTTTGCTTGGAGTTTCTGTAACAAGTTGGTGTCTCATCAGCTAACAGTAATCCTGGGGCTGGTGAGCACAAGGGCCGCTTTTGGGAAATTAATATCCCAAAAAACCGGTCCTGACAATTAACCCCCGGGGGGTTCCGGTAACCCCTCCAGTACTCCGGTAAAATCCCGATTTCACCCGCAACACTTCTGATATCCAAACATAGGCTTCCAATATATCAATCTTCATATCTCAACCATTTCGAGACTCCTCGTCATGTCCGTGATCACATTCGGGACTCTGAACAACCTTCAGTACATCAAAACATATAAACTCATAATATAACTATCATCGAAACATTAAGCATGCGGACCCTACGGGTTCGAGAACTATGTAGACATGACCGAGACACGTCTCCGGTCAATAACCAATAGCGGAACCTGAATGCTCATATTGGCTCCCACATATTCTACGAAGATCTTTATCGGTCAGACCGCATAACAACATACGTTGTTCCCTTTGTCATTGGTATGTTACTTGCCCGAGATTCGATCGTCGGTATCTCAATACCTAGTTCAATCTCGTTACCGGCAAGTCTCTTTACTCGTTCCGTAATACATCATTCCACAACTAACTCATTAGTTGCAATGCTTGCAAGGCTTAAGTGATGTGCATTACCGAGAGGGCCCAGAGATACCTCTCCGACAATCGGAGTGACAAATCCTAATCTCGAAATACGCCAACCCAACAAGTACCTTCGGAGACACTTGTAGAGCACCTTTATAATCACCCAGTTACGTTGTGACGTTTGGTAGCACAAAAAGTGTTCCTCCAGTAAACGGGAGTTGCATAATCTCATAGTCATAGGAACATGTATAAGTCATGAAGAAAGCAATAGCAACATACTAAACGATCGGGTGCTAAGCTAACGGAATGGGTCATGTCAATCACATCATTCTCCTAATGATGTGATCCCGTTAATCAAATGACAACCCATGTCAATGGCTAGGAAAGTTAACCATCTTTGATCAACGAGCTAGTCAAGTAGAGGCATACTAGTGACATACTGTTTTTCTATGTATTCACACATGTATTATGTTTTTGGTTAATACAATTCTAGCATGAATAATAAACATTTATCATGATATAAGGAAATAAATAATAACTTTATTATTGCATCTAGGGCATATTTCCTTCAGATAATCCTTTCATTATGAGATTTTGTTGAATAAAGGGCCACTTGCCTTGGTCCTAAGCTTTTAAAAAATCTATGTTGAGTACCACCCCATTCAAATTTTTCCGATGTAATTTGTGGACTGTTTCATGAAGGGTAACGAATCCATCTAGGCCGTGTCTGCCTTGCATAAAAGTTGTCTATGAAGGACGAATCACATGTTCAACAATCAAATTTAGCCTAATAGTTGCAACCTTCGTGAATATTTTAAAACCAACATTAAGGAGGCGGATAGGTCTATATTGTTGTGTCCTTTCGGCCTCATTAACCTTGGGTAATAAAATAACCTCACCGAAGTTTAAGCGAAACAATGCTAGTTATAAAAGCTTCAGCGATCGATGGATCTGCATCTTCCCCTTTCCCAGGTATTATAATACCTTAGTTAGCTTAGAACTATAGCTAGTACTTGGTGAATTAGACTGATCTCTGCAAGTTGTCTCACTATTCATCTCAGGGTGATTACTGAGACCATCTCGTGTTCGTTTCCTCTAATTCGTTCTCAGATCCTATCATGGTATCAGTAGCCACTTCTATCCTCGGAGGTGAATTGGTTCACATCAAGCAAGGGTTGGGATCTCTCCTAAAATCCCTCTATCTCAGTCTGAGCTATGGCGGCGGTAGACACCATCTAGTTGGTGGCAGAAGGGTGAAGTCATTGGCAAGGGATTCTAGATTTTCCTGGGTGAAGCTTCGGAGTTGTGTTCAATCTGGCCATGGGCACCCGCACAAAGCATAACGAGATCACTGAGTAGCTAGACATTTTGTGTCATGAGGTCACAACACTAGGGCTCAAGGAGGATAAAATCTAAGACCAAATTGATGAAGTCAATACTCGGTTGAGCAAGGTCGAGTCGCATGAGGTACAACTCAGCAAGCTGGAGGTAATCATGGAGAAAATTTTTGAGGTTCAAACAAAAATGTTCTCACACTATAAAACATGCCATCTCTTGTGACGAAAACCATTGTGATGGGGAAAGAACTATCATCTAAGATCATTTTCTATGACGGTGACCATCACAAGCTAATGGCCACCTAGAGCAGCCTCCCTCGGCATGTTGGGTGACAATTCGATCTGATATTATGTGACGCCGGTGAAGTGTCGCAAGTCACGTGCATATTCAGTGATTGTTTTGAGTGTCATAAAAAATGTTGAACGCGTTAGTGAAAGAAATGTAAATAGAAAAATTACTAATTATTTTTTCAACTGAATTATTTTGTGGCATGTTCTTTGTTAATAGAAATTGCACTTAATGGAGATCGTGCAGTTCCCTCGTAAACAAAGGAATTGGGAACATCGGTACGATGACGTAAGGTTGTGCTCGACTACCATGTTGCATAGAATAAGGATTGCGCGGTTCCCTCATAGAAAAAGGAATTGGAAACAATGGTACTGTGACATAGAGTTTTGCTCGACTACCACATCACTGACAATGCAAGGTGAGTGGGCGCCATGGTGAGGCGACGTGCGCCTGCTGCACATTGAAGTGGTGTGTGATTGTGGGACAGTGAAGTAAGGGTGATTTTAAGTGAGATCTAGTTAATTATTGTGAGACATTCTAGCGAGATTTATTTGGTTTTCTCGATTAGGTGATGCAAATTATTATGCAATTTCATGTTTTGCAGGCAATGGGTAAAAAATGGATAACGGATTCAATCGAGATGACCCTGGAATACTCAAAAGGTTTTAAGTAGTTTATGCAACTCATGGTTGATAACAACAACGAATGTGAAAATATATTGTGCCCATGAAGTATGTGTAATAATTTGCTATGGCATGACATGATACAGACCTTATTGGTAGTCGCATACAAATCAATGTATGTCCATCACCTATATAAGGTGGGTCTATCATGGGGAAGTTGTGAGAAATGGTGAGTGCCATAGTACCGATCATGGTGGTTATGTATTTTTTCTTCTCTTTTGAAAATCTATCCAACTTTTTTCCTTCACGTAGTATAGTACAACATAATATAATTTCATATTAGTATCTTTTATGAAACAAGTCATAATGGTTACATATGAAAGCGTTGTTCATATCGAGGCTTTGTTTGGCAATCAAGGAAATCCGTATGAAATTTGAGAGATGATCATATGTAATAGTTCAAATTTTTAGCAACAATGGAAATTTGACACAATCATGTGGATTAAATCTTTAAATTTAATGCAAAGACTAGTCTCTACCCATGACTTAACTTTCTTGCATCATACACCCATGCGATCATTCACCAGTCAACCATATGTATATCTAAATCGTAATGTTTGTGTTGTGCACTAAATTGATGTGCACGTAGAAGAAATATTGAGTAGAGAAATATATATGCAATTTGTGCCATTTATAGATTCTTTAGAACATCCTTTAGAAGATGCACAAGATCAAGACTCTGATGTCAGTGTTTGACCTTCTACACTGTGTCACATGGCAAGTCAAAATAGTGTGCGTAATATCATGACTTATAGTAAGATACGCTTTGATTATATAGCACTTAATGGATCATATATGTGACATAGGTGTATATATTTTGGGCGAGGCATTATTAGTACAATTGAAATATGCATTCCTTGTCCACCGAAAGTATATTGACAATGGGATATGAAATTTGTAGCCTCGATATGCCATAAATCGGATATAATATTTCATATAGCAAATACATGTCACTAGTATTTATAGTCTTTTAATCATGTTTTACCATCAGAACAAGATTTTCTATATGGTGATGCTATAAATATCGTACCCTCCTCATCATCATCTCCATACAAACACTCTTTCGGTATCATACCTCTCATAGTTTTATCCAAACTCTCATAAGTTTTCCCCTAAAAAGCCTCAAATTTCCTCCATGAATCAAAGAGTCAACCAGGAGTGGAACCCCTCTGAGGTAGAGGGGGCGAGATCAATCATTGAACGTCTCAACAACTACTACAACAATGATGGCACCATCCATGAGAAGAACAAGAAGCATGATATCGTGTCCAATCTCAAAGCATGGTTCCCTAGGAAGACCATGCAACAGGTAACAGACTTGTATGATGATCTTGTTATGGAGATGCATATGTTGCAGTGTCCAGAGAAGGAGTACAATGGTTCCAATAGTGACCATGGTGTGATTTACACCGTGGATGGCCTTGTGAATAAGAACTTTGGATGGCAAGAGGAGGTTGTCATGGAAGGAATGGGTATTTTGTTTGGTCTTCCATTAGAGAGTATGCAAACCATGGAGATACAAGAAGAGGTGCAGATGGTGGAGGAGAATAAGGTGGTGTTGGAGAATAAGATGTGCATCCCTCAACCAGTGATTGCACCACGTGCCAAGGGGTTTTGGACCCTAGAGGAACACAGGTTATTCATGTTTCATACTTCCTAATTATCCATGGGATTTAAAAAATTATTTCATTTCGATTATTCGCTTGGATATGTCGGGTGTATTTTAATAGACAACATACTATTAACTATTATGTGGGTTTTCATTATCATGAATCGGAGGTTTATTTTTTTATTTTTACTGTACTCATAGTGCCCATTTCACATTTACCAGAAACAATAGTACCAAGATGTATATATTTTGTTTGTGAACAACCGACTTTATTTCATTATTGTGCTTCCATTAATAAGTTAATACCACCAACGCTTATCCTTGCAACTAAAGATGGAGTAGTTAATTATATATTCATAGTAAAGAATGAAACTACTATTGCAAGTATTAACATGGTCTATTTATATCTATTATCAACATATGACCATTTTAGTAATGAAATTCCTTATTCATTTATAATCATCTATTATCACATATTATATTATAACATCGTAAAAGATAAAATGAGATGTCCTTTCCTAGCACAAGGGTTAATATTTGGTTACAAGTTTTAATACTCCAACTATTGCATTTTCAGCAATATATTAATGATCAATATGTCCTTGAAAGAATTAACCTAACTAGTTCATCTTGAACATGGTTATTCTAGGCTCTTTCTCCATGGGTTGAGTGTATGTGGTCGTGGAAAATGGAAGGAGATATCAAAGTACTTCGTCACTAGTAGGACTCCAGCCCAGATTTCGAGCCATGCACAGAAGTACTTCATGAGGCTACAAAGAAAAGGGTCAGGAAGCCAACGCTATAGCATCAATGACGTGGAGCTCGATGATGCTGGCCCATGGAAAATGGAGAATAGCTTTAATTTCTGGCAAGCACTCGCCTTGCAATCTACAATTGGTGGTGATAACAAAAATCCAAGTTTTGATTTGCAAACTCCTTCGAGTCCATTTGTCACCATGAACAATATAGTCTAGTTTGGAGTTGTCGTTCTTGAAGACAAGTAGTAGTATGTTGTGAGAATTATATGATGTTGTCGTCGTAGTAGGGGCTAGTGAACTTTGTTCCTACTAGTATACAAGTATTACTTAAACTTCCTTCAAAGTATTGTATGTGATATCATGTATAAGATGCTATGATTTAAATTATATTTGCATATGTGTTTGGAGAGTCAATAATATGTGTTGTTACTATTTACTATGGTTGTTGTATAAACATTGCAACTGAGATTGATGTGGTATTGGTACGAACATACCATTTTTCTCTGGGTGGGTCCTACATGTAAGGAGGTGTGACATCACAACGCTAATAGGCCAGTCAAGAAGGTGAAAACCAGCCTCATTAGTGCCATTGTAACCGACTCTGTGTAACCCTAACCCTTTCCAGTGTCTATATAAACCGGAGGGTTTTAGTTCGTAGGACGAACAACAATCATACCATAGGCTAGCTTCTAGGGTTTAGCCTCTCTGATCTCGTGGTAGATCTACTCTTGTACTACCCATATCATCAATATTAATCAAGCAGGAATAGGGTTTTACCTCCATCAAGAGGGCCCGAACCTGGGTAAAAACATCGTGTCCCTTGTCTCCTGTTACCATCCGCCTATACGCACAGTTCGGGACCCCCTACCCGAGATCAGCCGGTTTTGACACCGACATTGGTGCTTTCATTGAGAGCTCCTCTGTGTCGTCATCTTTAGGCCCGATGGCTCCTTCGATCGTCAACAGCGATGCGGTCCAGGGTGAGACTTTTCTCCTTGGACAAATCTTCGTATTCTATGGCTTTGCTCTGCGGGCCAATTCGCTTGGCCATCTGGAGCAGATCGAAAGCTATGCCCCTGGCCATCAGGTCAGATTTGGAAGTTTGAACTACACGGCTGACATCCGCGGAGACTTGATCTTTGGCAGATTCGAGCCACAGCCGAGCGTGCCGCACTGTCATGATGGGAATGACCTAGCTCTGGCGCCGAACAGTGCCCTGGAGGCCGCACCCGTGTCCGCTCCGACCCTTAGCTCGAAGCCGACTGCGCCACTCAAGGACGGGTGGCTGGACACCGCCTCGGGGGCTGCAATCTCTACGGCGATCGAGCCGAACACCAGCCTTGTCCTCTGCGAAGCCTGTGACTCCAAGGTGCCGGACTCCTCTCCGGACTCCGAGCCCTCCGCGCCCCTGCCAATCGAATCCGATTAGGCGCCCATCATGGAGTTCCCCGCCGCGGACATCTTTCAGCACTCGCCCTTCGGCGACATTCTGAATTCACTAAAGTCTCTCTCTTTATCAGGAGAGTCCTGGCCGGACTATTGGCCAACAGGATTGGGATGCGGATGATGAAGAAATTCGATGCCCACCCACCACCCACTTCGTAGCCACTGTCGATGATTTAACCGACATGCTAGACTTCGACTCCGAAGACGACGGTATGGGACGCCTATAGGGCACTGGAAAGCCACCTCGTCATATGACATATATATGGTGGATACACCAAAAGAAGGCAATGGCGAGGGAACAGCGGAGGATGACCCCTCCAAGAGGCAGCCCAAGCGCCGGCGTCAGCGGCGCCGCTCTAAATCCCGCCAAAGCAAAAATGGTGATTCCGGCACAGGAGATAATAGCACCCCGGACAGTGCCAAAGACAACCCCCTCCAGCAAGATTCAGCAGGAGGATGGAGAAGCCAGCCCTCATGAGAGAGCGGCAGACAGAGAGGTAGAGGACGATAATTACATGCCTCCCTCCGAAGACGAGGCAAGCCTCGGCGACAACGAATTTGTCGTGCCTGAGGATCCCGCCGAACAAGAGCGCTTTAAGCACAGGCTTATGGCCACAACGAGTAGCCTTAAGAAAAAGCAGCAACAGCTTAGAGCTGATCAAGATTTGCTAGCCGATAGATGGACTGAAATCCTTGCGGCCGAGGAATACGAACTCGAACGCCCCTCCAAGAGCTACCCAAAGCGCAGGTTGCTACCCCGATTGGAGGAGGAAGCACTTAAACCTACATCACCAGCGCATGAGGTGGCTGATCGGCCACCTCGCGGCCGCGACAGAGAGGCCTCTCGGCCCTCCACTCAAGCCGCACCCCGGCGTCGCTCAAAAAATACCAAGGCACGGGGACATGCGCCAGACCTGCGCGATATGTTGGAGGACAAGGCAAGGCAAACAAGATCGATCTACGGATCGCGTGGGCGCCCCACGACATGTGACGATAACCGCCACACCGGATACAGTAAATCCGGTCGGGCCGAACATAGCAGACAAGGCTCATTTGAGCTACGTCGCGATATAGCCCAATACAGAGGTGCCGCACACCCGCTACGCTTCACAGATGAAGTAATGGATCATCAAATCCCAGAGGGTTTCAAACCCGTAAACATCGAATCATACGATGGCACAACAGACCCTGCGGTATGGATCGAGGACTATCTCCTTCACATCCACATGGCCCGCGGTGATGATCTACACGTCATCAAATACCTCCCACTCAAGCTTAAAGGACCAGCTCGGCATTGGCTTAATAGCTTGCCAGCAGAATCAATTGGTTGTTGGGAGGACCTGGAAGCCGCATTCCTCAACAATTTCCAGGGCACCTATGTGCGACCACCAGACGCCGATGACCTGAGCCACATAATTCAACAGCCAGAAGAATCGGCCAGACAATTCTGGACACGGTTCCTAACCAAGAAAAACCAAATCGTCGACTGTCCGGACGCAGAGGCTCTAGCAGCCTTCAAGCATAACATCCGCGACGAGTGGCTAGCCCGGCACCTAGGACAGGAAAAGCCGAAATCTATGGCAGCTCTCACGACACTCATGACCCGCTTTTGTGCGGGAGAAGACAGCTGGCTAGCTCATAGTAATAACATGACCAAGAGCCCTGGTAATTCGGATACCAAGGACAGCAATGGCAGGTCGCGTCGTAACAAGCAACAAGCGCCGCATTAAGGCGACAATGCTGAGGATACGACAGTTAATGCCGGATTCAGAGGCTCTAAACCCGGTCAGCGGAAAAAGCCATTCAAAGAAATACTCCGGGCCCGTCCAGTTTGGACCGAATACTCGACCGCTTGTGCCAGATACATGGCACCCCCGAAAAGCCAGCCAATCACACCAACAGGGATTGTTGGGTGTTCAAGCAGGGAGGCAAGGTACATGCCGAAAACAGAGACAAGGGGCTGCATAGCGATGACGAGGAGGAGCCCCGACCGCTGAACAATAGTGGACAGAAGGGTTTCCCCCCACAAGTGCGGACGGTGAACATGATATACGCAACCCACATCCCCAAGAGGGAGCGGAAGCGCGCGCTAAGGGACGTATACGCGTTGGAGCCAATCGCCCCAAAGTTCAACCCATGGTCTTCCTGTCTGATCACTTTTGACCGAAGGGACCACCCCACTAGCATCTGTCATGGTGGGTTCGCCGCATTGGTTCTAGACCCAATCATCGACGGGTTTCACCTAACTAGAGTCCTTATGGACGGCGGCAGCAGCCTGAACCTGCTTTATCAGGATACAATGCGAAAAATGGGCATAGATCCCTCAAGGATTAAACCCACAAAGACGACCTTTAAAGGTGTCATACCAGGTGTAGAGGCCAACTGTACAGGCTCAGTCACCCTTGAGGTGGTCTTCGGATCTCCGGATAACTTCCGAAGCGAGGAGTTAATCTTCGACATAGTCCCGTTCCGCAGTGGCTATCACGCACTGCTCGGACGAACCGCATTTGCAAAGTTCAATGCAGTGCCGCACTACGCATACCTCAAGCTAAAGATGCTAGACCCTCGAGGAGTAATTATGGTTAATGAAAACACCGAACGCTCTCTCCGAACGGAGGAGCATACGGCGGCCCTCGCGGCGGAGGTACAAAGTAGCCTTTCAAGGCAATTCTCCAGTCTGGCTAACAAAGGTCCGGACACCGTCAAGCGCGCCCGAAGTAACCTATAGCAAGACCGTTTGGCACGTTCCAAGCAAGCGTAGCAATGCGGCCCCAACCCCAGCCCTTGTGGAATCGCGAAACCAGTACTACGCGTACATAATTACGTTCTGGAAATACCATGGGCGTAGGGGAGGGGCATGACCACGGCATGCCCAAAAAGCGGCTCAACCGCACTAGGGGCTCCAATTTTGTCATTTTTTCTTTTCTTACTTTCAGGACTCCACTCTTCGGAAGGCCTGTCCGGCAGTACAATCGCCGAACCACACGATGCAACAATCAAGGAGGCAGAAAGCTACGTCGAATTCCCAGGTGGTCTCTATAACGAGCAAAATACCCTTCTTACATACCGTCTCGCAGCTTCGCCTGAGGGGACATGTCAAATAGTCCCATCTCTGCTTATCGCACTATTTGTTATCGTTCTGCTTTCACAACAGCCTTTTAAAATAAACAATGCTAGCCTTCAGCTTATTTGCATTCTCTATTCATTTCTTTTCAATACATATGTTCAGTTAATGAACATTTAGCACCCGTAACACTTTGGTACGGTCCATACGCCAGGGGCTCAAGCACCCCATAATACGGCGTGAGAAGTCCGAACACTTTCACAAGTGCGCCCTCCGAACTTATAGCATTATATGCATCAGCTCGAATCATGTCTTTGGTCAATAGTTGGGTTTGCCCGGCTCCCATGTTTTGGTACCTTACGTTCCGCTATATCGGCTAAGGTAGCACTGGGAGAACTACTGCGATTGTGCCCCAGTTGAGCTGGGCTAAGCACCTCAGTAGAGAAAGCTAAAACTGACTGTCATGATAGGGCGAGAGCTGGTCGCTGTTCGAGGTTTCGAGTCCCTAAAGACTTATGCCGCTTAGAGCGAGGAGTCGGCTTTGTCCGGCCTAGGCGTGTATAGCGCCCCGAACTCGGTCTTCCGAACACTAGGGGCTTCGCGAAATTTAAAATTATAGAATTCTCTGGCTAAGTGAGAGTGATAACGCATTATAGTCCGATTGCCTTGTTCTTGTGCTGAGCACCTCCCTCGAAGGACCCAAGAATGGGAAAAAGAGTGCTCAGGTTTATCCCGAACACCCCAGCACTCGTGGCATGGGGGCAGAAGCCGACGACTCGCCATCTCTCAGACTTCGATAAACGCCGCATAGAAGGTAATATTTTAAATTAAAACAAGCGTTGCATAGCGCATATGAAGCAAGTTTTCAGCGCACTAGGATAAAACGAACAAGTTCACTCAAATATTACATCTTTGGAACATTCTTCCGCCACAAGGCAGGGCGCCCTTCAAGACGCCCTCATAATACATCTCAGGGGGGCGATGCTCCTTGCCCTGCGGTGGCCCGTCCTTCACAAGCTTCTCCGCATCCATCTTGCCCCAGTGCACTTTAGCACGGGCAAGCGCCCTACGGGCACCTTCGATGCAGACGGAGCGCTTGACGACTTCAAGCCACGGACAGGCATCCACCAGCCGCCTCACCAGCCCGAAGTAGCTCACAGGCAGGGCCTCTCCAGGCCATCGAACTATAAGGCCCTTCATGGCCTATTCGGCCACCTTATGGAGCTCGACCAGTTGCTTCAGCTGGTCGCTTAAGGGCACCGAGTGTCCGGCCTCAGCATACTGAGACCAGAACACCTTATCCGTCGAGCTTCCCTCCTCGGCCCGGTAGAAGGCGGCGGCATCTGACACGCTACGGGGCAAATCCGCGAATGCTCCTGGAGAGCTCCGGATTCAGGTAAGTAACAAGTAATTCACTTTCACGTGCTTGCTTTGCATAAAGAATGCCTTACCCACCGCTATCTTCTTCATCGCCTCAACTTCCTGGAGGGCTTTCTGGGATTCGGCCTTGGCAGACTTGGCGCTTTCAAGGGCCGCCACGAGCTCGGACTCTCGCGTCTTTGAGTCAAACTCCAAACTCTCATGTTTTTTCATGAGAGCCTGGAGCTCTTGCTGCACCTCGCCAACCCACGCCTCCTGCTTCTCCCACTCGGTATGCTCCGTGGCTGCCTTCTTTTCGGCCTCGGACAACGCTTGCTTAAGGGTTGCCACCACAGTTGTGGCCCCTACAATAGCCACGTTAATCCTGTCATTTTTTGCAATTGCACCTTTTATATATTTAAATAAGGTATCTCTTACCTTCCTTGTCCTTGAGCTGCTTCTTGGCAAGGCCGAGCTCTTGCTCGGACCGCTCGAGGTTCTGCTTCAGCGTGTCCACCTCCGCAGTCAGTGCGGCTTCAGCGTATCCACCTCCGCAGTCAGTGCGGCGGAGGCCAGCAGCGAAGCCTGCATACGCATATTGACTTGATTATGTTAGACTCTTGCGATTATTAGATCCTCTATTCGGCTTTTCTTTTCAAACGCCGAACAGAGCATCAGGGGCTACTGTCTATGTGGTAATATTTTTACTTATTCTTTACTTACCTCAAAGCCTGTTAGAAGGCTGACACAGGCTTCAGTCAGTCCGCTCTTGGCGGACTGAACCTTCTGGATCACCGCACTCATAATAGTGCGGTGCCCCTCGTCGATGGAGGCGCCGTTAAGCGTCTCCAGCAAATTGTCTGGTGCCTCCGGTTGGATGGAGGTCACCGGCTCGGTAGGCTTGCTCCTCTTGGAAGGAGGCTGCCTACCGGAGTCCGGAACCGTTGAAGGTTCCGGCGCGGTGTCCGGCTCAAGGCCGGACTTGGAGCCCTTGGGGGTTCTATCCCCTTTACGCCTGGAGTCCGGGAGGTTGCCTTGCGGCGCCTCCAGGACCACCTCCTCCTGGCTTCGAACCTGTTGGGACGCCACCTCGGCGCCGTCCGTAGGGTGGGGGGAGGAAGCCGTCGGAAGCGAATTCACATCCGACGAATCCAGGGAGCCGCTCGACGACTCGTCGAGCCCGGCCTTGGGCGGACTGCACAATCATGTTCGACGTAAGGAAAGGATGTGCAATGGGGGAATACTATGAATCACTCGGGTATATGGATACTTACGATCTCGCCAGGGGCTTGGCCCTATGCGGCCACTCCTCTTCGCCGTCGTCGGCGTTGGTGGAGTAGTCCGGAGGACGGGTCTTCTCCCTCTTGGACCCTTCGGCCTCCCCGGTTGGGGCGGCTTTCCTTTTCTTCCCTCCCCCGCTGGAGGGGGAGAGGTCTCTTCTTCCTCCTCCTCGTCTTCATGGGAGGAGTGTGCTTTGGAGTCGTCGGATGGTGAATCCGACACCTCCTGGCGTCGGGCGCTGTTTCGAGTCCCCATGGCCTTCTTCTTGGCCTTCTTCTCCGGCGCCACGTAAGGTGCCAGAGCCAGCAGCTTCGCCAAGCGAGCATCCGCTGGGCCTTCGGGCAAAGGAGTCGAACAGTTGATCTGTCCGGACGTCTCCTGCCAATCCTGTCAAAGGTAAGGGAACTTAGATCCCGCATGGAGTCACACTATGAAAAACTAATACCCTGTAAAAGGTGAAAACAGCTTACCGCACGAGCGTGACGCTGCATGCTGAATCCGTGATCCTCGGT
>NC_053028.1:74930643-75082981 GCF_003073215.2 Triticum urartu | reverse complement strand
TAAGTTGTTTGCTTACAAAATCCCTATGCATAGGAAGTGGGTTAGACTTAAATGTGCTAGTCATATTCTTGATGATGCTCTCTTTATGTTTCAATTCCTATCTTTTATGTGAGCATCATTGAAATCATCATGCCTACCTAGGGGCGTTAAACGTTAGCGCTTGTTGGGAGGCAACCCAATTTTATTTTAGTTTCTTGCTTTTTGGTTCTGTTTAGTAATAAATAGTCCATCTATCTTATGTTTATATGTGCTTTTGTGTTTTAATTAGAGCTTGTGCCAAGTAGAACCTTTGGGAAGACTTGGGTGAAGTCTTTATGATCATGCTGTAAAAAACAGAAACTTTAGCGCTCACGAAATTAGCTAAAACTTTTTAATGGAGAGTGCTATTTAGTTGATTCTTTGTGAAGATGATTACTAGACAAACTCCTCAAGTCCACCAATTTATTTTAGAATTTTTGTAGTTCCAGAAGTTTGCATTAGTTACAGATTACTAGAGACTGTTCTATTTTTGACAGATTCTGTTTTCATTGTGTTGCTTGCTTATTTTGATGAATCTATGGCTAGTAAAATAGTTTATAAACCATAGAGAAGTTGGAATACAGTAGGTTTAACACCAATATAAATAAATAATGAGTTCATTACAGTACCATGAAGTGGTGTTTTGTTTTCTTTCGCTAACGGAGCTCACGAGTTTTCTGTTAAGTTTTGTGTTGTGAAGTTTTCAAGTTTTGGGTAAAGATTCGATGGAATATGGAATAAGGAGTGGCAAGAGACTAAGCTTGGGGATTCCCAAGGCACCCCAAGGTAATATTCAAGGATAACCAAGCGTCTAAGCTTGGGGATGCCCCGGAAGGCATCCCCTCTTTCGTCTTCGTTCATCGGTAACTTTACTTGGAGCTATATTTTTATTCACCACATGATATGTGTTTTGCTTGGAGCGTCATGTCATTTTCTTTTGTTTTTCTTGCTGTTTGAATAAAGTATCAAGATCTGAAATTCTTAAAATGAGAGAGTCTTCACATGGTTGCATAATTATTCGACTACTCATTGATCTTCACTTATATCTTTCGGAGTAGTTTGTTGTTTGCTCTGGTGCTTCACTTATATCTTTTAGAGCATGGTGGTAGTTTTATTTTGAAGAAATAGATGAACTTTCATGCTTCACTTATATTATTTTGAGAGTCTTAAATAGCATGGTAATTTTCCTAAATAATCCTAATATGCTAGGTATTCAAGATTAGTAAAAACTTTCTTATGAGTGTGTTGAATACTAAGAGAAGTTTGATGCTTGATGATTGTTTTGAGATATGGAGGTAATAATATCAAAGTTGTGCTAGTTGAGTAGTTGTGAATTTGAGAAATGATTGTGTTGAAGTTTGCAAGTCCCGTAGCATGCACGTATGGTAAACGTTATGTAACAAATTTGAAACATGAGGTGTTCTTTGATTGTCCTCCTTATGAGTGGTGGTCGGGGACGAGCGATGGTCTTTTCCTACCAATCTATCCCCCTAGGAGCATGCGCGTAGTGCTTGGTTTTTGATGGCTTGTAGATTTTTGCAATAATTATGTGAGTTCTTTATGACTAATGTAGAGTCCATGGATAATACGCACTCTCACCCTTCCATCATTGCTAGCCTCTTCGGTGCTGTGCATTGCCCTTTCTCACATGAGATTTGGTGCAAACTTCGCCGGTGCATCCAAACCCCGTGATATGATACGCTCTTTCACACATAAACCTCCTTATATCTTCCTCAAAACAGCCACCATACCTACGTATCATGGCATTTCCATAGCCATTCCGAGATATATTGCCATGCAACTTTCCACCATACCATTTATCATGACACATTCACCATTGTCATATTGCTTAGCATGATCATGTAGTTGACATAGTATTTGTGGCAAAGCCACCGTTCATAATTCTCTCATACATGTCACTGTTGATTCATTGCATATCCCGGTACACCGCCGGAGGCATTCATATAGAGTCATACTATGTTCTAGTATCGAGTTGTAATCATTGAGTTGTAAATAAATAGAAGTGTGATGATCATCATTTAATAGAGCATTGTCCCAAAAAAAATAGAAAGGCCAAAATAAAAAAGGGAAGACCCAAAAAAAGAGAAATAAAAAGGGGCAATGCTACTATCCATTCTTTTCCACACTTGTGCTTCAAAGTAGCACCATAATCTTCATGATAGAGAGTCTCTTGTTTTGTCACTTTCATATACTAGCGGGAATTTTTCATTATAGAACTTGGCTTGTATATTCCAACAATGGGCCTCCTCAAGTGCCCTAGGTCTTTGTGAGCAAGCAAGTTGGATGCACACCCACTTAGTTTCTTTTGTTGAGCTTTCATACATTTATAGCTCTAGTGCATCCGTTGCATGGCAATCCCTACTCCTTGCATTAACATCAATCGATGGGCATCTCCATAGCCCATTGATTAGCCTCGTTGATGTGAGACCTTCTCCTTTTTTGTCTTCTCCACATAACCCCCATCATCATATTCTATTCCACCCATAGTGCTATGTCCATGGCTCGCGCTCATATATTGCGTGAAAGTTTATAAGTTTGAGATTACTAAAGTATGAAACAATTGCTTGGCTTGTCATCGGGGTTGTGCATGATGAGAGCATTCTTGTGTGACAAAAATGGAGCATGACTAAACTATATGATTTTGTAGGGATGAACTTTCTTTGGCCATGTTATTTTGAGAGGACATAATTGCTTAGTTAGTATGCTTGAAGTATTATTATTTTTATGTCAATATGAACTTTTATCTTGAAACTTTCAGATCTGAATATTCATACCACAATTAAGAAGAATTACATTGAAATTATGCCAACTAGCATTCCACATCAAAAATTATCTTTTTTATCATTTACCTACTCGAGGACGAGCAGGAACTAAGCTTGGGGATGCTTGATACGTCTCCAACGTATCTATAATTTTTGATTGCTCCATGCTATAGTATCTACTGTTTTGGACAATATTGGGCTTTATTATCCACTTTTATATTATTTTTGGGACTAACCTATTAACCGGAGGCCCAGCCCAGAATTGCTGTTTTTTTCCTATTTTAGTGTTTCGAAGAAAAGGAATATCAAACGGAGTCCAATTGACCTGAAACTCCACGGAACTTATTTTTGGACCAGAAGAAGCCCACGAAGTACCGAAGTTGCACCAGGGGAGTCCCGGGCTGCCCACGAGGGTGGGGGTGCACCCCCTGCCTCGTGGACAGCCCAGAGGTCCACCGACGTACTTCTTCCTCCCATATATACCCATATACCCTAAAAACTTCGGGGAACAGAATAGATCGGGAGTTTCGCCGCCGCAAGCCTCTGTAGCCACCAAAACCCAATCGGGACCCTGTTCCGGCACCCTGCCGGAGGGGGGGAACCCTCACCGGTGGCCATCTTCATCATCCCGACGCTCTCCATGACGAGGAGGGAGTAGTTCACCCTCGGGGCTGAGGGTATGTACCAGTAGCTATGTGTTTGATCTCTCTCTCTCTCTTGTGTTCTTGATTTGGCACGATCTTGATGTATCGCGAGCTTTTCTATTATAGTTGGATCTTATGTTTCTTCTTCCCCTCTACTCTCTTGTAATGGATTGAGTTTTCCCTTTGAAGTAATCTTATCAGATTGAGTCTTTAATGATTTGAGAACACTTGATGTATGTCTTCCCGTGCGTATCTGTGGTGACAATGGGATATCACGTGATTCACTTGATGTATGTTTTGGTGATCAACTTGCGGGTTCCGCCCATGGACCTATGCATAGGGGTTGGCACAAGTTTTCTTCTTGATTCTCCGGTAGATACCTTGGGGCACTCTTTGAGGTTCTATGTGTTGGTTGAATAGATGAATTTGAGATTGTGTGATGCATATCGTATAATCATACCCACGGATACTTGAGGTGACATTGGAGTATCTAGGTGACATTAGGGTTTTGGTTGATTTGTGTCTTAAGGTGTTATTCTAGTACGAACTCTAGTGCTGTTTGTGTCACTTATAGGAATAGCCCAACGGATTGATTGGAAAGAATAACTTTGAGGTGGTTTCGTACCCTACCATAATCTCTTCGTTTGTTCTCCGCTATTAGTGACTTTGGAGTGACTCTTTGTTGCATGTTGAGGGATAGTTATATGATCCAATTATGTTATTGTTGTTGAGAGAACTTGCACTAGTGAAAGTATGAACCCTAGGCCTTGTTTCCTAGCATTGCAATCCTGTTTACGCTCACTTTTATCATTAGTTACCTTGCTGTTTTTATATTTTCAGATTACAAAAACCTATATCTACCATTCATATTGCACTTGTATCACTATCTCTTCGCTGAACTAGTGCACCTATACAATTTACCATTGTATTGGGTGTGTTGGGGACACAAGAGACTCTTTGTTATTTGGTTGCAGGGTTGCTTGAGAGAGACCATCTTCATCCTACGCCTCCCACGGATTGATAAACCTTAGGTCATCCACTTGAGGGAAATTTGCTACTGTCCTACAAACCTCTGCACTTGGAGGCCCAACAACGTCTACAAGGAGAAGGTTGCGTAGTATACATCAACCTCTCACCAAAAAATCATAATAGTTGTCTGGTCCATCTTCCCAGTAATAATGTTGGCAAGGATTTGGTGGAATCTGACACAAATTGAGTAACAAAATTCAGCAAAAAAAATATAACACAGGAACACAGAAACATCAAATCTATTGGGGCACTTGAAGAAAATCTTACATGATGATTGGGGCACCCGTAGAAAATCCTACCAGGATTTGCCTCCGATTTTGACACAAGACGAATTGTAGATCGAATGCGGTAGCTAGGGCAAGGTACCAACGGCAACATCCCCGCCGGCGGCTGCACCGAATGAGCTACTGTCCTCGGTGGAGATGCCGCCGTTGTTGACGGCGCTGCTAAGGCCATGGATGCTGGCGATGGACCAAGCAACTTCCTCCCATGGTGCGTCACCGTAGAGGAGCTAGCGGCGGCGGACATGGTGCTGGGCGGCGGCGGAACAAGCAGAGCAGGGTGGAGGGGACCTAGGGACGGGGGAATGGGAAGGACGGATTAATCAGGGGCCAAATTGCATATAAGCCCAACCGCCAGGGGCGGGAAAACTCCCGCCTGGGCCCTCTGGTGTCTACGTGGCACTGGTCAGCGGCGGTCAGACGGGATTAGGACCTCACGTGAACAACTTAAAAAGATTTGGGACTCAGATATGCATTTTGAAAGAATTAGGACCCAAGTGACACTTTCAGAAAAGAATTAGGACCGCACTTGCATTTTACTCATTGTGTTATGTGGAGTTAAAGCATCTACAGCGGGGCGCGTCAAATCCGTCTCATACGTTCGGGCGGGCTGCCCAGTCACTGACTGGTCATAATTTTTGACCCAGATGGCCCTTCAAATAGACCTCAAAAGCCCGGGCTGATCGGCACCCGTCATATCCAGTCCAAATATGGGACGGATATGGGGGCGCCCGAGCGCGTTCGCCACATAGGACCGATGATGGGGTCCCATGCGGACTCGCCCGGAAACGAGGCGCCGTTCTGGCTCGCCGCCCGAAGCCAAACTCGTCTATTTAAGCCGGCCGGCATCTGATACGTCTCCAACGTATATTTTTTTTATTGTTTCATGATATTATATTATCAATCTTAAATGTTTTATATACATTTATAAGCAATTATATATTATTTTTTTAGACTAACATATTAACTTAGTGCCCAGTGCCCGTTGGAGTGTTTTGCTTGTTTTTTGTATTGCAGAATATCAGTACCAAACAAAGTCCAAATGCCATAAAACTTTTTGAAGATTTTTTGCTGGACATAAGAGACCTTGGAAGCTTCGGGAGAGGACCAGAAGATGGAGCAGTGGCCCACGAGGCACCAGGGCGCGCCCTGGTGGCTCGTGGTGCCCGCATAGCTTTGTTTGACCTAACTCCGTCTCTATAAATTCCCTAAAATCGGTAAACCAACAGAGGAGTCCACGGAATACTTTGTCCGCCACCACAAGCTTATGTTCTCGAAACATCCCATCCGAGGGCCTTTTCCGGCACTCCGACGAAGAGGGAATCAATCACGAAGGGGCTCTACATCAACCTTGCTGCCCTTCCAATTATGTGTGAGTAGTTTATCACAGACCTACAGGTCCATAGTTAGTAGCTAGATGGCTTCATCTCTCTATTTGATCTTCAATACAATGTTCTCCTCGATGTTCTTGGAGTTCTATTCGATGTAATCACTTTTTGCGGTGTTTGTTGGGATCTGATGAATTACGAGTTTATGATCAAATTATTCATTAATATTATTTGTGTCTTCTCTGAACTCTTTTATGCATGATTATTATAACTTTGTATTTCTCTCCATCTATTGATTTGATTTGGCGAACGAGATTGATTTTTCTTGCAATGGGAGAGGTGCTTTGTAATGGATTCAATCTTGCGGTGCTCAATCCCAGTGACAGCAGGGGGCATGACATGTATTGTACCATTGCTATTAGGGATAGAAAGATGGGATTTATTCATGGGTGAGTTTACTTTGTCTAAATCATGTCATCTTGCTTAAGGCGTTACTCCATTCTTTATGCACTTAATATTCTAGATGCATACTGGATAGTGGTCGATGTGTGGAGTAATAGTAGTAGATGCAGAATCGTTTCGGTCTAATTGTCTCGGACGTGATACCTATATACATGATCATTGCCTTGGATATCGTCATCATTATTCACTTCTCTATCAATTGCACAATAGTAATTTGTTTACCCACTGTATGCTATCTTCAAGAGAGAAGCCTCTAGTGAAAACTATGGCCACCAGGGTCTACTTTATCATATATTAAAAAAAATTAAAAATACCTTGCTGCAATTTTACTTTATTTATTTTATTTAGAATTTTTGTTCAATCTATATATCAATCACTACACAATTTAATCTTGCAAATAACCGCCGAGGGATTAGCAACCCCTTGTTCGCGTTGGGTGCAAGGATTTGTTATCTTGTGTGTAGGTGTTGGTAACAAGGTGTTGCGCGATTATCCTACTAGATTGATAACCTTGGTTTCATAAATAAGGGAAATACTTAGCTCTACTATATTGCATCATCCCTCCTCTTTAAGGAAAACCCAACGCAGCTCACAAGTAGCAGTGTCCCGCAACCCTAGCCCATCCACCTGCCTTCTCTCCGCGCCACCAGTCTGAGCCCATCCACCTCATCCCTCTCCCACTCCGGCACTGTGCCCACGCTCTGGCGCTCCGCCATGGTCCGGAGGAAGACCACCGACTACGCAATGCTCACGCTGGAGCGCCGGTACGATATCCAACAAGAGATCCTGGCAAGACAGGCCGCGCGCTGATGACCCACAAGTATAGGGGATCTATCATTGTCCTTTCGATAAGTAAGAGTGTTGAACCCAACGAGGAGCAGAAGGAAATGACAAGCAGTTTTCAGCAAGGTATTTTCTGCAAGCACTGAAATTATCGGTAACTGATAGTTTGAGATAAGATAATCCGTAATGGGTAACAAGTAACAAGTGTAATGAAGGTGCAGCAAGGTGGCCCAATCCTTTTTGTAGAAAAGGATAAGCCTGGACGAACTCTTATATAAAGCAAAGCGCTCCCGAGGACACATGGGGATTATCGTCAAGTTAGTTTTCATCATCACTACAAAAAAAAAACACTTCCGTGATGATACGTGTTTGTCACAGTAGGTAACATTTTCTGTCATGCATGTACATCCATGACAATTTTATGACAGAATCAAGATAGTCATACATGTGCTGTCGTAGAAGTGTTCCATGACATTACCAAAATTATCATCACGAAAGTGTCCACTTCCATGACGATAAATGGCGCGTCATGGAAGTGCTTTCGTCAAGGGTAACCGACACGTGCCATCCACCGTAACGGGTCGCCGTTAAGCTATCGGGTCCGGTTTTGGATCCGATAACCCGTTAACAGCCCGGACCAATGGGGATTTTCCACGTGTAAAGTTCTCAATGGCCAGAGGAACCATGTGTCAGCTCACCGTTGGGACAAATGTCATCCAATCATTGGACAAGAGGCACCTATGATACGTCAACACATGGCACGGCCCAACAGAGGCCCATTCCGGTGAAAAAAGGTCGGCCCGTTTGACTTGGTCAAAAGGTAGCGGGCCGGCCCATGGAAAGCCTGTTAACGACCAGTTCATATATAGCTCATTTATGGCCTGCTAACTCACGACCCGTTACGGCCTATCCGAATTAAGCCCAGTAGCTTCATCTGGGCCGTCCAATATGATTCCAGCCCGTTGTAACTTTCGGCCCATGTATGTGAAGGAAATATGCCCTAGAGGCAATAATAAAGTTGTTATTTATATTTCCTTATATAAATTTTTATTATTCATGCTAGAATTGTATTAACCGAAAACTTAGTACATGTGTGAATACATAGACAAACAGAGTGTCACTAGTATATGCCTCTACTTGACTAGCTCGTTAATCAAAGATGGTTAAGTTTCCTAGCCATAGACATGATTTGTCATTTGATTAACGGGATCACATCATTAGAGAATGATGTGATTGACAAGACCCATACGTTAGCTTAGCACGATGAACGTTTAGTTTCTTGCTATTGCTTTCTTCATGACTTATACATGTTCCTATGACTATGAGATTATGCAACTCCCAAATACCGGAGGAACACTTAGTGTGCTATCAAATGTCACAACGTAACTGGGTGATTATAAAGATGCTCTATAGGTGTCTTCGATGGTGTTTGTTGAGTTGGCATAGATCGAGATTAGGATTTGTCACTCTGATTGTCGAAGAGGTATCTATGGGCCCTCTCGGTAATGCACATCACTATAAGCCTTGCAAGCAATGTAACTAATGAGTTAGTTAAGGGATGATGCATTATGGAACGAGTAAAGAGACTTGCCAGTAACGAGATTGAACTAGGTATTGAGATATCGATGATCGAATCTCGGGCAAGTAACATACCGATGACAAAGGGAACAACGTATGTTATGCGGTTTGACCGATAAAGACCTTCGTAGAATATGTGGGAGCCAATATGAACATCCAGGTTCCGCTATTGGTTATTGACTAGAGATGAGTCTCGGTCATGTCTACATAGTTCTCGAACCCGTAGGGTCCGCACGCTTAACGTTCGATGACGATCGGTATTATGAGTTTATGTGTTTTGATGTACCTAAGGTTGTTCGGAGTCCCGGATGTGATCACGAACATGACGAGGAGTCTCGAAATGGTCGAGACATAAAGATCGATATATTGGAAGGCTATGTTTGGACACTGGAATGGTTTCGGATGAGTTCGGGCATTTTCCGGAGTACCGGGAGGTTACGGGAACCCCCCGGGGAGTCAATGGGCCTTATTGGGCCTTAGTGGAAGAGAGAAGGAGGCGGCTAGGTGGAGGGCGCCCCCCCAAACCCAATCCGAATTGGGGTGGGGGGCCGGCCCCCCTTTCCTTCTCTCCCTCTCCCTCTTCCTTCTTCTCCTACTCCAACTAGGGAAGGGGGGGAACCAACTCCTACTAGGAGTAGGAATCCCCCTTGGGGCACGCCATAGAGAGGGCCCGCCCTCCCCTCCTCCTCTCCTTTATATACGGGGGAGGGGGGCACCCCATAGACACATAAGTTGACAGTTGTCTTAGCCGTGTGTGGTGCCCCCCCTCCACACATTTCCACCTCGGTTTTATGGTTGTAGTGCTTAGGCGAAGCCCTGCATCGGTAACTTCATCATCACCGTCATGCTAACGAAACTCTCCCTTGGCCTCAGCTGGATCAAGAGTTCGAGGGACGTCACTGAGCTAAACATGTGCAGATCGCGGAGGTGCCGTGCATTCGGTACTTGATCGGTTGGATCGCGAAGACGTTCGACTACATCAACCGCGTTACTTAACGCTTCCGCATTCGGTCTACGAGGGTACGTGCACACACTCTCCCGCTCGTTACTATACATCACATAGATAGATCATGCGTGATGGTAGGTTAAATTTTTGAAATACTGCGTTCCCCAACAGTGGCATCCGAGCCACGTCTATGCGTAGATGTTATATGGACGAGTAGAACACAAAGAGTTGTGGGCGCTAATAGTCATACTGCTTACCAGCATGTCATACTTTGATTCAGCGGTATTGTTGGATGAAGCGGCTCAGACCGACATTACGCGTACGCTTACGCGAGACTGGTTCTACCGTCATGCTTCGCACACAGGTGGCTAGTGGGTGTCTGTTTCTCCAACTTTAGTTGAATCAAGTGTGACTACGCCCGGTCCTTGTTGAAGGTTAAAATAGCACACTTGATGAAAAATCGTCATGGTTTTTGATGCGTAGGTAAGAACGGTTCTAGCTAAACCTATAGCAGCCATATAAAATTTGCAACTGGCAGGAGCCTTATGGTTGTCGCTTTATTGTATGAAATGCAATCGCCATGTAATTACTTTACTTTATCACTAAGCGTGTCGGTGGGAACGACACCTATGGGATCACAAGAATCCCTACTACGGTTGCGGGGCGCGGGGTCGTGAGAAGAGCGGATCAAACAGATAGCACACGGTTCGTTTATCCAGGTTCGGGCCGCGAGGATGCGTAAAAGCCTACTCCTGCTTTGGTGGATTGTTTATCTGTGTTCTTGAACTAGCAATGGGGCGTGAGGAGCTCCAAAAAGCCGAATCCTCTTCCTGGTCGCCTTGGGCCTCCTTTTATAGGGAAAGGGGTTGCCACAGTGGCACACAAGAGGTGGAAAGGGTACAGTGATGCGAGGTTATCCCTCGCATTACATGACAAGGCGCATTTAATGCGTCTTGCTTAGGTGTCCTTGCTTTATCGGGAACGGGGGAGAGCCCTGTCTCGTCTGTCGCCGCTCCCTCTTGTGTCGACACGCGCCCTGGCCAGCGGTGCCCGCGGTGCCATGTAGGTAGGCAGGTAGCTGAGGTGGCGTAGTGGTGGGTCTCCACGAAGATCCGCATGCCGCCGCGCAGGTGCCTGCCCAGCTGGTTGGGTCGGCAGCTGCATGCGAACGGCGGTGGAGGTCTGATTGGCGTGGGCCTGATGGTGGCCCTACGGGTGTTCATGGCAAGGGCCTTGCCGGGGCCCCGGCAAGGGTCTTGCCGGGGCCCCGGCAAGGGTCTTGCCGTGGCGCCTGCTGTCATCCCCGGCAAGGCTCTTGCCGGGGGCCTTGTGGTCCTCCTTGGCTGGGATCCCGCCGAGGATCATCATCTTTTAAAGTGTGTATCTGATCTTGAATGTCTTCACAAAGATCTGCATGTCACCACGGGGATGTCTCCCGAATCCTTGCCCCATGGGGGCAGTGGACTCAAGGGTGACTCGCTCCGTAGGTGTGGGGCGAGCTGCCACGGCAAGGGTCTTGCTGGGTTTGCTAAAACCGCCCCCGGCAAGGATCTTGCCGGGGGAGTCCGCTTCGTCCCCTTTGCTCTTTGTGGTCTTGGTCTTGGCGTCGTTCTGCTCCTCTCGAGCTTTGGTCTTACCTTGGCTCACGCCCCTCGCCTTGCTCAGTGGGGTGGTGCCCGTGGCTCAGACTGCCCGTGCACAGTTATAGGGGTACAAAAAGTGTACCCCTCTTTTTGTACACCGACAGGAGCCCCCGGGCCTGGGCCACACGTAAGCGCAATCGCGTCGTTGGGCTAGGCCCAAAAACGATGCGCGGGCAGGCGGGGCGGTTTTTACCGTGGTAAGTCTCTTCGCGCGCTGCGCTTCCCACGCTTCCCGCGCGTGGCGCAGCGTGGGGAGGCGTGTGTGACGTGGGCGGCATGCGTGGGGCTAAGCTCTGCACGCATGCGTCATGTCATAGCAAAGGGGGCGGTTCGCGCCTTTCCCATAAACGGAGGGAGGCGTGGAGGCGCGGCCCATTTACTAGACAGGGCCGAGGCGTGGTCTTCAGGGCGTCCACTCCCCATGATCACGGGGTGAGGAGAGGTCGCCTCATCCGTCGCCTCGGTCCTGTACGCCTGCCACGTGGCTCTCATGCGCTTGGGATGGCGAGCGGTGGAGGCGGGAAACCGGGCCACCCCGGGCTGGGGCAGCGGGTCGGTCCCAGTTCCCTGCGCCTTCTGCGTCTTGATTGGCTGAGCGGGGCGGCCGAGCCCCCACTCCGCTCCTTTATAAAGAGCGAGAGGGGGGATGGCGTCCCGCATTCCTTCATCTCCTCCTTCCTTCAGCTTCTGCTCCCCCTTCCATCCGCCATGGAGAGAGGGAACCCTGGTCCTTCAACGGTGGCGGCGAGGGTCGCCGCTCGACAACGCGTCCCTCCTTCTCCTGCACCTGCGGTAGCAGAGCCAGCCGCAAGGGGAAGGGGGAGGGGGCGAGGCCGAGGTGCTCAGGGAAGAGGAGGACGGGGCGGTGCGCCGGCCTCGCCTCCGCCAGCAGTTCCTCCTCCCACGGAGGGCCATGTTGGGGATGATCCTTGCGAGTTCTTCGTCAGGCTGCGCCGTCCGCCGCGCCGTCGCCTTCGTCTCCCGACTCCATTCGCGCGGGAGATGGAGCTAGATCCGCCGGAGTCATTGCAGCTGCACATGAGGGGCTGTGGGATCAGCGGCACGCGGGTTCGCGTCGACTTCCCAGCCCCTCACGTGATGTATATTCGTCGGGGATGCAAGACGTTCGCTCATATCCACCGCTTGACGGAGGGGCTCACTCTCCATTTCAAGCTGATGGAGGGTGGCCTCCTCTCCGTCAAGGTCTTCAGGCTCTTCGGGACCCATGCAAGGTGCTGTGTGGAGAGCTCTTCTGATAGCGAAGACTCCTCCTCGGGCGGGAGTGACGAGGAGGACAACGGCAGCGACGACGAGGGTAGCAGGCGGCAGGATGACGGGTCCGACTAGGTGTCGGGCGCTGCTCCATGCGGCACCGGTGACCCCATCATCCGTGTTGCCAGCTCCATGAACTTCTCGGGGTCGTCTCCTTGGGCGGCTGGCGTTGGGAGGCTGCAGAAGAGGAAGAGGGCAGGCGGCAAGGCCGTCAAATCGGAGTACGCGGGCACCGACGCCTTCAACGCGTGCTGACGTCCTGCCGCCTCGTCTTCGAGCTCTGCTTCCGGCGCCGCCATTACCATCCAGCCTTCGGACGGCCACCGAGATGTTCTCTTGGTGTCTTCTGCCACCCGTAGCTTGCCTAGGCACCCCTTTTTCCCTTTTCTCCTCCTTGACCTGCCTCCTGAGGAGAGGGACAAGAAAGGGATTACGGGCACCTTATCTCTTTTTAGTTTGTAAGCCTTCGGGCCTTGGCTGAATTTAAAACTTGTAGTCCCATCATTCATGTTTTTCATTCCCTATGGACTGTACCTGAGTGGAATGTTTTTAATGAAAAAGGGATGCTTGTCGGGTCATTTGTTTGCGGGTAGAACCCACGTCAAGGAGTAAATCCTTGATATCTCTAAGATAAACATTTCCTTGCCCGGCAGCAGGCCTTGCCGTCTTCCCACGTCGCTCGACCATTCTCACGCTTTTGGCGGAGGCAGGGATGAGGTGGGTTCAAGCTCCTTGTTTCATCCTTTCGCTGCCGCGACTACGACCAAACCTGGCCCCAGGAATGAGCCCTAGGGCCTAGAGTTTAGGGGAGCACGGTAGCTTTAGGAAGGAACGAGGTTCCACATACCTCAGTCCATAAGGGAATGCATGATAAGGGATGAAGAACTTATCTGAAGCTGTAGCCCCCGGCAACTCTGGTTTGCCGTGGGTGAATCTTTGCACTTGCAGCCCCCGGCAATACTGGCTTGCTGGGGTCTAGATGTTGGTCTGTCCCTCTTCTCTTTTTCGTACTCAAGTGATCCGGCAAGGATATATGTGAGTCCTGCGAACCAAAGAAGACAAAAGAACGGCAAAGAGACGCACACTCGACCTCTAAGCTAGGGGTTAGTCACCGCTAAGCACTATCAACCCTAACCAAGGACGAGACTCGACCTAGCATGCATGCTATAACTTAGGGCGCCAGCGCTTCATTTATTTATGCTCAGGGTCTGAGCCTGGCTTTGTACAAAGGGTTACATGCATCATCGGCAATGCTTGTACAAAAGGTGGCTTGTCGGAGGGCCCGGCAAGCCGCGCCTCACGGGTAAAACTTGCGAAGATGCTCAATGTTCCAGGAATTACTCACCGGAATGACATCTTCGGTCTCCAGGCGGACTGCGCCGGGCCTGGTGACTCATATTACCCAATAAGGGCCTTCCCACTTTGGCGTCAACTTGTTGGAATTCTTGGCCGATTGAACGTGCCGAAGGACAAGGTCACCTTCCTCAAGGCTTCGGGCATGAACCTTGCGGCTATGGTAGCGGCGCAAGGCTTGCTAGTAGCGTGCTGCTCTCACAGCCGCCCGAAGATGATCTTCCTCAAGGAGCATTGCGTCATCTTGCCGCAGTTGCTCTTGCTCAAGCTCATCATAAGCGAGCACTCGAGGTGACCCGTATATGAGTTCAGTGGGGAGAACTGTTTCTGCCCCGTATACTAGGGCAAAGGGTGTCTGGCCGGTGGCTCGATTTGGCGTCGTCCTGATCGACCAAAGAACCGTCGGCAACTCATCAATCCAGCGCCTTCCACTCTTGTGCAGCCTGTCAAAGGTCTTGGTCCTTAAGCCTCGCAGTACTTCAGCATTTTCCCTCTCAGCTTGACCATTGCTTCATGGGTGAGCAACGGAAGCGAAACAGACTTTGCTGCCGAGGTCTTAGGTATATTGCATGAAGGTGCGGCTTGTGAACTGTGTGCCGTTGTCGGTGATAACCCTGTTGGGTACACCAAAATGGCACACTAGTCCCTTGAAGAACTTGACGGCTGACTGAGCTGTGACCTTCCTCACTGCCTCCACCTCCGGCCACTTTGTGAACTTGTCGATTGCAACGTACAAGTACTTAAAGCCCCCGACAGCGTGGGGGAAAGGGCCCAGTATGTCGAGCCCCCAGACCGAGAAGGGCCAGGAGAGAGGAATGGTTTGAAGGGCTTGAGCTGCTTGATGAAGCTTCTTTGAATGGAACTGACACGCTTCACACCTGGTGACTAGTGTCGTCGCATCCTGGAGGGCGGTGGGCCAGAAGAAGCCTTGCCGAAATGCCTTGCCGGCAAGGGCCCTAGACCCTATGTGGGATCCACATATGCCTCCGTGTATCTCCGCCAATAGCTCCAGTCCTTCCTCTCGAGGGATACACTTCAATTTCACACTGTTCGGCCTCTTTCTGTACAGGACGTCATCGACGAACTGGTACATGGTAGAGCGATGGGATACTTTTTCCGCTTCTTCCTATTGCGGCGCTGGCCCTTCTTCACCGGAGCGGCAGTATCCTCATCTGAGGAGTCGGTTTCCACGCCGGCATCTTCGCCGGGGTACTTCCTTCCCTCTTCAGCCCGAGCACATCTGTCAGGAAGAACATAGAGTTCTGCTACATCTTTCACCTTGTTCATTGCCAGCTCTTCGCGCATCTTGCGGTTACGCACGTTTTGATGGAATGCGCTGATGATGGCGGCAGGGTGAACATCAGGGATATTGTACTGTATCCGGCTGAACCTCTGTATATACTTGCGAAGACTCTCGCCTCCCTTCTGGGGAATGACGTGCAGGTCGCTCGCTTGGCCATGAGCTTGGTGGCCTCCAGTAAAGGCGCCCACGAACTCATGGCACAAATCCGACCAGGAGGAAATAGAGTCTACCGGCAAGTGTATCAACCATCACATGGCGTTGGGTTTAAGAGCCAACGGAAAGTAATTCGCAAGCACCTTATCATCACGGGCTCCGGCAGCTTGCATCGCGATGGTGTAGATGCTGAGGAACTCGGACGGGTGGGTCTTGCCGCTGTACTTTCGCCCACGTCAGGTTTGAAGGTGCGGTGAGTGGGCCACTGGAACTGCCACAGCTCACGGGTAAAAGCCAGACAACCTACCTCGTAAGGTACCCTCTAGGGCTCTCCGGTGCCGGGTGGTTCACAACAGGCCCGGCTTGCCTGTCCGATTGGTGGCGCGCTCCGCGCTGGCGCTCGATAGCGGTTCGAGCGTCTTCATGTTCTCGTTCCCGAAAAACTTGGCGCTGGTCACAGTGGGTCTGCGGGTCGGACGACGCTATGGAGATTTCGTCGCCTGTAACGTCGCGACGGGCTAGCGTCCGCGGTACCGGGCGAGGAGGAGGCGAGTGCATCGTGGTCGTGGCGCCGCCGGCTTTCCTGCCACTGGTGCGTGGGACTCCGTCGGAACGTCGACCCGGGGGCTCCACCAGACTCGGTTCGTCTTTGTTGGCCACCGCAACAAGGCTTCGGATAGTGGCTCTCCATTCATTGAGTTTCCCCGTAGTGGGAGGCAAATCGAGGAGCAACTGCGCGCGCCCCAGGGCTTCTGCTGGCGTTGGTGGCAGCGAAACCTGCACGGATCGCGACGCGCTTCGACTTCTGACCATGTCAGAAGGAGCTCTATCACGACCCCGCGGTCGCATGCCATCTTCACCAGCGCCTCGGCGGGCGGGCATGTCTTCTACATCCCGGGAGTGGCGCTCGGGGCTCTTTCCGCGGCGACGCCCGGGGTCTTCAGCGTGATCACGCCGCTCGTCGCGCGCCGCTTGAGAGGAGTGCGCGGTCGGCACCGGCGTGGGAGTCTTGGAAGCCCTCGCGTCGCCCTCGGGCGGGGTGGCAGCGATCCTGGAAGGCCCCGCGCCACCCGCGGAGGGCCTGGCTCCGTCTTTGGATTTGGCGGCATGCGGCCCGTTACCAGGCGCACGAACATCGCCACCTCCCAAACTCCGGCTGCTGGGACGGTGTTGGTGTTCGCGAACGGCACCCCGGGTCCTGTCTGCGACTGGTCCGCTGCTCGCCCGCATCGGGATGGGATGTCCGGCTTCCGACGGGCCAACCGCCACCGTCGTCTTCTTCTTGGGCGCCATGACGATGAAGAAGCATCGAACTAACTGCTAGAGCCAATTCTCGCAACTGTGCCCCCTACCTGGCGCGCCAAAGATGTCGGTGGGAACGACACCTATGGGATCACAAGAATCCCTACTACGGTTGCGGGGCGCAGGGTCGTGAGAAGAGCGGATCAAACAGATAGCACACGGTTCGTTTATCCAGGTTTGGGCCGCGAGGATGCGTAAAACCCTACTCCTGCTTTGGTGGATTGTTTATCTGTGTTCTTGAACTAGCAATGGGGCGTGAGGAGCTCCAAAAAGCCGAATCCTCTTCCTGGTCGCCTTCGGCCTCCTTTTATAGGGAAAGGGGTTGCCACAGTGGCACACAGGAGGTGGAAAGGGTACAGTGATGCGAGGTTTTCCCTCGCATTACACGACAAGGCGCATTTAATGCGTCTTGCTTAGGTGTCCTTGCTTTATCGGGGACGGGGGAGAGCCCTGTCTCGTCTGTCGCCGCTCCCTCTTGTGTCGACACGCGCCCTGGCCAGCGGTGCCCGCGGTGCCATGTAGGCAGGCAGGTAGCTGAGGTGGCGTAGTGGTGGGTCTCCACGAAGATCCGCATGCCGCCACGCAGGTGCCTGCCCAGCTGGTTGGGTCGGCAGCTGCATGCGAACGGCGGTGGAGGTCTGATTGGCGTGGGCCTGATGGTGGCCCTATGGGTGTTCATGGCAAGGGCCTTGCCGGGGCCCCGGCAAGGGTCTTACCGTGGCGCCTGCTGTCATCCCCAGCAAGGCTCTTGCCGGGGGCCTTGTGGTCCTCCTTGGCTGGGATCCCGCCGAGGATCATCATCTTCTAAAGTGTGTATCTGATCTTGAATGTCTTCACAAAGATCTGCATGTCACCACGGGGATGTCTCCCGAATCCTTGCCCCATGGGGGCAGTGGAGTCAAGGGTGACTCGCTCCGTAGGTGTGGGGCGAGCTGCCACGGCAAGGGTCTTGCCGGGTTTGCTAAAACCGCCCCCCGGCAAGGATCTTGCCGGGGGAGTCCGCTTCGTCCCCTTTGCTCTTTGTGGTCTTGGTCTTGGCGTCGTTCTGCTCCTCTCGAGCTTCGGTCTTACCTTGGCTCACCCCCCTCGCCTTGCTCAGTGTGGTGGTGCCCGTGGCTCAAACTGCCCGTGCACACTTATAGGGGTACAAAAAGTGTACCCCTCTTTTTGTACACCGACAAAGCGGTAGCGATAGTCGTGATAGCAATAGTTGGCAAGACGACAACTATGCTTCGATGGAGATCAAGGTGTCAAGCCGGTGACGATGGTGATCATGATGCTGCTTTGGAGATGGAGATCAAAGGCACAAGCTGATGATGACCATATCATATCACTTATATTGATTACATGTGATGTTTATCATTTATGCATCTTATTTTGCTTAGTTCGGCGGTAGCATTATAAGATGATCTCTCACTAAATTTCAAGGTACAAGTGTTCTCCCTGAGTATGCACCGTTGCGAAAGTTCATCGTGCCGAGACACCATGTGATGATCGGGTGTGATAAGCTCTACGTTCACATACAACGGGTGCAAGCCAGTTTTGCACACGCAGAATACTCGCGTTAAACTTGACGAGCCTAGCATATGTAGATATGGCCTCGGAACACTGAGACCGAAAGGTCGAGCATGGATCATATAGTAGATATGATCAACATAGTGATGTTCACCAGTGAAAACTATTCCATCTCACGTGATGATCGGACAAGGTTTAGTTGATTTCGATCACGTGATCACTTAGATGATTAGAGGGATGTCTATCTAAGTGGGAGTTCTTAAGTAATATGATTAATTGAACTTTAATTTATCATGAACTTAGTACCTGATAGTATTTTGCATGTCTATGTTATTGTAGATCAATGGATCGTGCTACTGTTCCTTTGAATTTTAATGCGTTCCTAGAGAAAGCTAAGTTGAAAGATGATGGTAGCAACTACACGGACTGGGTCCGTAACTTGAGGATTATCCTCATTGCTGCACAGAAGAATTACGTCCTGGAAGCACCACTAGGTGCAAGACCCGCTGCAGGAGCAACACCGGACGTTGTGAACGCCTGGCAGACCAAAGCTGATGAATACTCGATAGTTCAGTGTGCCATGCTTTACGGTTTAGAACCGGGACTTCAATGACATTTTGAACGTCATGGAGCATATGAGATGTTCCAGGAGTTGAAGTTAATATTTCAAGAAAATGCCCGGATTAAGAGATATGAAGTCTCCAATAAGTTCTACAGCTGTAAAATGGAGGAGAATAGTTCGTTCAGTGAACATATACTCAAAATGTCTGGGTATCATAATCACTTGACTTAGTTCTGAGTTAATCTTCCGGTTGATAATGTCATTGATAGAGTTCTTCAATCACTGCCACCAAGCTACAAAAGCTTCGTGATGAACTATAATGTGCAAGGGATGGATAAGACAATTCCTGAGCTCTTCACAATGCTAAAGGCTGCGGAGGTAGAAATCAAGAAGGAGCATCAAGTGTTGATGGTCAACAAGACCACCAGTTTCAAGAAAAAGGGTAAAGGGAAGAAGGGGAACTTCAAGAAGAACAGAAAACAAGTTGCTGCTCAAGTGAAGAAGCCCAAGTCTGGACCTAAGCTTGAGACTGAGTGCTTCTACTGCAAAGGGACTGGTCACTGGAAGGGGCACTGCCCCAAGTATTTGACGGATAAGAAGGATGGAAAAGTGAACAAAGGTATATGTGATATACACGTTATTGATGTGTACCTTACTAATGCTCTTAGTAGTGCCTGGGTATTTGATACTGGTTCTCTTGCTAATATTTGCAACTCGAAACAGGGACTACAGATTAAGTGAATATTGGCTAAGGACGAGGTGACGATGCGCGTGGGAAATGGTTCCAAAGTCGATGTGATCGCCGTCGGCACGTTACCTCTACATCTACCTTTGGGATTAGTTTTAGACCTGAATAATTGTTATTTGGTGTCAGCATTAAGCATGAACATTA
Source organism: Triticum urartu (assembly GCF_003073215.2). Classification (NCBI taxonomy): domain Eukaryota; kingdom Viridiplantae; phylum Streptophyta; class Magnoliopsida; order Poales; family Poaceae; genus Triticum; species Triticum urartu. The sequence goes on along the minus strand of NC_053028.1, from coordinate 75,063,134 downwards.
TATCTGGATCTTGTTTGATGCGAGACGGCTATTCATTTAAATCTGAGAATAATGGTTGTTCTATTTATATGAGTAATATCTTTTATGGTCATGCACCCTTGAAGAGTGGTCTATTTTTGTTGAATCTCGATAGTAGTGATACAAATATTCATAATATTAAAGCCAAAAGATACAGAATTGATAATGATAGTGCAACTTATTTGTGGCACTATCGTATGGGTCATATTGGTGTAAAGCGCATGAAGAAACTCCATACTTATGGACTTTTGGAATCACTTGATTATGAATCACTTGGTACTTGGGAACCATGCCTCATGGGCAAGATGACTAAAACTCCGTTCTACGGAACAATGAAGCGAGCAACAGATTTATTGGAGATAATACATAGTGATGTATGTGGTCCGATGAATATTGAGGCTCGCGGCGGGTATCGTTATTTTCTGACCTTCACAGATGATTTGCGCAGATATGGGTATATATACTTGATGAAACATAACTCTGAAACATTTGAAAAGTTCAAAGAATTTCAGAGTGAAGTGGAAAATCATCCTAACAAGAAAATAAAGTTTCTGCGATCTGATCGTGGAGGAGAATATTTGAGTTACAAGTTTGGTCTTCATTTGAAACAATGTGGAATAGTTTCGCAACTCAAGCCACCCGGAACACCACAGCATAATGGTGTGTCCGAACCGTCGTAACCACACATTATTATATATGGTGCTATCTATGATGTCTCTTACTGATTTACCGCTATCGTTTTGGGGTTATGCTTTAGAGACGGCTGCATTCACATTAAATAGAGCACCATCTAAATCCGTTGAGATGACACCTTATGAACTATGGTTTGGCAAGAAACCCAAGTTGTCGTTTCTTAAAGTTTGCGGCTGTGATGCTTATGTGAAAAAGCTTCAACCTGATAAGCTCGAACCCAAATCGGAGAAATGTGTCTTCATAGGATACCCAAAGGAGATTGTTGGGTACACCTTCTATCATAGATCCGAAGGCAAGACATTTGTTGCTAAGAATGGATCCTTTCTAGAGAAGGAGTTTCTCTCAAAAGAAGTGAGTGGGAGGAAAGTAGAACTTGATGAAGTAACTGTACCTACTCCCTTATTGGAAAGTAGTTCATCACAGAAATCAGTTCCTGTGATTCCTACACCAATTAGTGAGGAAGCTAATGAATGAAACTTCTAATCAAGTTACTACCGAACCTCGTAGGACAACCAGAGTAAGATCCACACCAGAGTGGTACGGTAATTCTGTTCTGGAGGTCATGTTACTTGACCATGACGAACCTACGAACTATGAGGAAGTGATGATGAGCCCAGATTCCATGAAATGGCTTGAGGCCATGAAATCTGAGATGCGGTCCATCGATAATCGGCAAGCCATAGAGAATAAATGGATCTTCAAGAAGAAGACTGACGCTGACGGTAATGTTACTATCTACAAAGCTCGACTTGTTGCGAAAGGTTTTCGACAAGTTCAAGGAGTTGACTACAATGAGACCTTCACACCCATAGCGATGCTTAAGTCCGTCCGAATCATGTTAGCAATTGCCGCGTTTTATGATTATGAAATTTGGCAAATGGATGTAAAAAATGCATTCTTGAATGGATTTCTGGAGGAAGAGTTGTATATGATGCAACCAGAAGGTTTTATCGATCCAAAGGATGCTAACAAAGTGTGCAAGCTCCAATGATCCATTTATGGACTGGTGCAAGCATCTCGGAGTTGGAATAAACATTTTGATAGTGTGATCAAAGCATATGGTTTTATACAGACTTTTGGAGAAGCCTGTATTTACAAGAAAGTGAGTGGGAGCTCTGTAGCATTTCTACTATTATATGTGGAAGACATATTGTTGATTGGAAATGATATAGAATTTCTGGATAGCATAAAAGGATACTTGAACAAGAGTTTTTCAATGAAAGACCTCGATGAAGCTGCTTATATATTGGGCATCAAGATCTATAGAGATAGATCAAGAAGATTAATTGGACTTTCACAAAGCACATACCTTGATAAAGTTTTGTAGAATTTCAAAATGGATTAAGCAAAGAAAGGGTTCTTGCCTGTGTTACAAGGTGTGCAGTTGAGTCAGACTCAATGCCCGACCAGTGCAGAAGATAGAGAGAAAATGAAAGTCATTCCCTATGCTTCAGCCATAGGTTCTATCATGTATGCAATGCTGTGTACCAGACCTGATGTGTGCCTTGCTATTAGTTTAGCAGGGAGGTACCAAAGTAATCCAGGAGTGGATCACTGGATAGCGGTCAAGAACATCCTGAAATACCTGAAAAGGACTAAGGATATGTTTCTCATTTATGGAGGTGACAAAGAGCTCGTCGTAAATGGTTATGTCGATGCAAGATTTGAGACTGCTCCGGATGACTCTAAGTCACGAACCGGATACGTATTTATATTGAATGGTGGAGCTGTCAGTTGGTGCAGTCCTAAGAAAAGATTCTGGCGGGATCTACGTGTGAAGCAGAGTACATAGCTGCTTTGGAAGCATCAAATGAAGGAGTCTGGATGAAGGAGTTCATATCTGATCTAGGTGTCATACCTAGTGCATCGGGTTCAATGAAAATCTTTTGTGACAATACTGGTGCAATTGCCTTGGCAAAGGAATCTAGATTTCACAAGAGAACCAAGCACATCAAGAGCCGCTTCAATTCCATCCGCGATCAAGTCAAGGAGGGAGACATAGAGATTTGCAAGATACATACGGATCTGAATGTTGTAGACCCGTTGACTAAGCCTCTCTCACGAGAAAAACATGATCAACACCAAGACTCCATGGGTGTTAGAATCATTACTATGTAATCTAGATTATTGACTCTAGTGCAAGTGGGAGACTGAAGGAAATATGCCCTAGAGGCAATAATAAAGTTGTTATTTATATTTCCTTATATCATGATAAATGTTTATTATTCATGCTAGAATTGTATTAACCGGAAACTTAGTACATGTATGAATACATAGACAAATAGAGTGTCACTAGTACATGTGTGATTAACAGGATCACATCATTAGAGAATGATGTGATTGACAAGACCCATCCGTTAGCTTAGCACGATGATCGTTTAGTTTGTTGCTATTGCTTTCTTCATGACTTATACATGTTCCTATGACTATGATATTATGCAACTCCCGAATACCGGAGGAACACTTAGTGTGCTATCAAATGTCACAACGTAACTGGGTGATTATAAATATGCTCTACAGGTGTCTCCAATGGTGTTTGTTGAGTTAGCATAGATTGAGATTAGGATTTGTCACTCCAATTATCGGAGAGGTATCTCTGGGCCCTCTCGGTAATGCACATCACTATAAGCCTTGCAAGCAATGTAACTAATGAGTTAGTTACGAGATGATGCATTATGGAATGAGTAAAGAGACTTGCCGGTAACGAGATTGAACTAGGTATTGAGATACCGACGATCGAATCTCGGGCAAATAACATACCGATGACAAAGGGAACAACGTATGTTGTTATGCGGTTTGACCGATAAAGATCTTCGTAGAATATGTGGGAGCCAATATGAACATCCAGGTTCCTCTATTGGTTATTAACCGAAGATGAGTCTCATCATGTCTACATAGTTCTCGAACCCGTAGGGTCCGCACGCTTAATGTTCGATGACGATCAGTTTTATGAGTTTATGTGTTTTGATGTACCTAAGGTTGTTCGGAGTCCCAGATGTGATCACGGACATGACGAGGAGTCTCAAAATGGTCAAGACATAAAGATCAATATATTGGAAGGCTATGTTTGGACACCAGAATGGTTTCAGATGAGTTTGGGCATTTTCCGGAGTACCGGGAGGTTACCGGAACCCTCCGGGGAGTCAATGGGCCTTATTGGGCCTTAGTGGAAGAGAGGAGGAGGCGGCCAGGTGGAGGGCGCGCCCCCCAAGCCCAATCCGAATTGGGGTGGGGGCCGGCCCCCCTCCTTCTCTCCCTCTCCCTCTTCCTTCTTCTCCTACTCCAACTAGGGAAGGTGGGAAACCTACTCCTACTAGGAGTAGGAATCCCCCTTGGGCCGCACCATAGAGAGGGTCGGCCCTCCCCTCCTCCACTCCTTTATATACGGCGGAGGGGGCACCCCATAGACACACAAGTTGACCGTTGTCTTAGCCGTGTGCGGTGCCCCCCTCCACATATTTCCACCTCGGTCATATCGTTATAGTGCTTAGGCGAAGCCCTGCATTGGTAACTTCATCATCACCGTCATCACGCTGTCGTGCTGACGAAACTCTTCCTCAGCCTCAGCTGGATCAAGAGTTCGATGGACGTCACCGAGTTGAACGTGTGCAGATCGCGGAGGTGCCATGCATTTGGTACTTGATCGATTGGATCACGAAGTCGTTCGACTACATCAACCGCGTTACTTAACGCTTCCACTTTTGGTCTATGAGGGTACATGGACACACTCTCCCGCTCGGTTCTATACATCACATAGATAGATCTTGCGTGATCATAGGTAAATTTTTTGAAATACTGCGTTCCCCAACAGTATGGTCCATGATGTCTTTCGGCCCATATGAGGCCCTTTGTAACTCTTGGCCCATTAACAGCCCGTGGTGAAACTGGCCTGTAATGAACAGTGTACCGCTTTATAACCATTAACGGCCCATTTTTCCATTGGGCCGTTTCCAACCCGTGTTATCTTTCGGCCTCCTCAGGGCCCATTTATTCTTGGGCTCATTTCCAGCATTCGGTTACTTATGACCCATTACTGGCCTTTTCTGCTTGTGGGCCAAATTCAGCCCGTGGTTACAGTCGGCCCGTTTGTGGCCAGTTAATCCGTTGGGCCGTTTTCATAGCGTCGTCAAATACGACCGATCAATGACGGCCCGTTATGGTCGGCCCATGAATGGACGATTCCAACTCTAGCCCGTTTACGGCCCATAATGCGGTTTGTTATTGGCCCATGTTTGGCCAACCGATCATACAGCGCGTAGAAGGCCCATTGATGCTACGGCCCGTAGAAGGCCCATTGTTTCTATGGCCCGTAGAAGTCCCATTGTTTCTATGGTCCGTAGAAGGCCCATTGTTTCTATGGCCCGTAGGAGGCCCATGGTCACTACAGTAAATATGTAGCCCATGGTTATTGTGGCCTAGTTAAAAAAATAGGTTATTGCGGCCACTAGCAAACCGCGGAAAAAGAACTGCACTGACTACAAGCAAACAAATAAACAAGACAAAAGGGAAATAAATAAGCAAGCAACTTACGCTAGGCTATCCACTGGGCATCAAAATTCGCCACCAGTGCAAATATAGGGAACAAAGCAACATATCAAATATACTGGTTGTCAAAGTTGGCGACCAGTGCAAATAAACGCCGCAACAAAACAAGTCCAGAACTGAAACCACTTTAGAAGAGCTCAAGAAACAATATCTTGGGTACCCATAATGCTGGCAAGATGGTTAGCAAGCTTATTAACTTTCTCTTGTTTGGCGCTTAAATCATCCAGGGCTTACTGTTGCACCAGAAAGTATGCATCTGCTTTCAAAAAAAGGAAAGTATGCATCTGAATTCTGCAGGGACTTCCTCAGTCCTTCGGCTTCGTGTGGCAGCACATCTGATCGATGTCTTTCAACTTGAAGTTGAGACTCAAGAAGACAAACTGATTCAGGCAGCAAGTTCGAAGAGCTTGTGCCAGCAGTAGTTGCCAGTAACTCGAATACTACATCAAGACAGGACTTTTGGGTTGTCTCACTATCGTCAAGATAGTTTTTATCAGCTTTCTTGGTGACCAACAGGGATGTCTCGCTATCTTGAACCTTATCTACATTACTTTCTTTACCATTGCATAACGGGGTACTCTTCTCCAATATTTTGTCTGCATTCTAAAAGAGAAACAAGCAGACACATCACAGGTTTACCATGTTGTATATGAAACTCATTTTGGTAAATCAGTTCAGTAGTAAAGTGGACAAGATAACAGCATGAAATGTACATATATCTATGTACCATGGTCACTGTTGGTCTATATCATTCTAGTTTTTGTTGCCAAATCAAGATAGAGACACAATTCAAATAATATCTGTTTAAGACAAAGCAGAATAGACAGAATATAAGTGTGGGAAACTACAGAGCAATAACAACACTTGTAATGTGCATGACATGAGAACAGAGCAAGTTACAATATCAAACCTGTCGTGGATTTGTCACGGCAGATGTCCTTAGTGTCAGGACTTAGTCGCGAGGCCAACGCATCTATGTGGTAGCTTGAGAGGGGTTGAGTGGGACGAGAGACGCAGGGCGGATCAACACGCAAGACAAGGATTTAGACAGCTTCGGGCCCCGGGAAACATCATCCGGTAAAAACCCTACATGCTGTTTGAGGCTAGGTCTCATTATCATCACGAGGGAGACACCGTAAACCGGCTCTTTGTGTCTAGCCCTAGAGATTTTTTTATTCTTGCTTGCAGCTTCTCCCTCTTTGGGGAGCCCTGCCCCTCCTTATATATGTTGAAGGGGCGGGTTACATGTGGAGTCCTGTTAGGATTAGGACTAGTCTATCTCTAATACAAACCGGATACAAGTCCTGGTCTTAACTCCTTGTAAGGTAAATATTCCTTATGCCTTTCCTCTTAAACCGGCCCACCATAGTATAAACCGGCCTTCATGAACTGCCCGTTGGGCCATCGGGTCTCGTCGCTCCTCTGACCCGCCTGCCGGATTACCAATGAACCGTAAACCGCCAGGTCCAAACGGGTCGCCACTGAATCGTCAAGTCTCAGCCGGGTCTCAATTAAACCGTGAAGTCCGGCCGGGTTACACTTGCGGCCGGTTTACGCCGCGGGGTATATCCCCGACATTAGCCCCCAAGTTTAGCTTGGATTTATCCATGGTAAACTTTATGCTGCAAAACAAACACAAGAACAAATTTGACAGGTTGTGCTTCGGGTTAAGAATTCTTGTAGACCGGCACCTGATCATCCTTAAATCCGTGTCGTTTCCTTAGTGTCAGGAAAATCCAGGTCAATAACCAGCTTCATACTCAAATTGCTGACGTTGGTTTCTCATAGAAAAATATTGTGAAGAATAATCCACTTGAGTCGACTTCCAAAGCGCCGGTTTAAGAAATATTGGTCTTGAAATACTCATCTGATATTCAGCCGGTTTGAAGATGTAAAACTTGCCGGTTTAATATTACCAAAATCGCCGGTTTGTAAATACCGATGGCACCGAGTCATAATTGTTGTTGTCGCCGGGTCATAATTATTGATGACACCGGGTCAATCTGGTTTGCTCAAAACAGAGAATTTGAAAATATTTCTCCGGTAATAATATAATACCTGTAGCCCCCAAGTCTTGAGCAGAACAAAGTGATGGTTTAAGACTTGCTTCAATATAAATACTTCCACTTTTGTGTTCATCCCAGTCACTAGTAAAAACTGAACACTCCATATTATGTAGCCCCCAAGTGTCGGGTTGTCATGCTTGCAGCAACCTGGGACTTGTAATTGCTTATAAAAACTTCAATCAGTGTAGCCCCCAAGGGTCGGGTCATTATGCAATAATGAGCAGGGACTTTTGTAAATATGATCATGTAGATTTGAACAACAACTTGAATTGTTGACACGAGCAATTGGTAGCCCCCAAGGGCCGGCTCATTATAATGTGATGAGTCGGGTCTTCAATAACACCAATAAAAATGACTTTGCATTAGCCCCCAAGTGGCATGGTGCATGCTTGTAGCGACATGAGACCTGCATATTTGATATAATCTCAACTTGAATAATGTAGCCCCCAAGTGCCGGGTCGTAAGCCTGCAGCGACTCGGGACTATTCCTTCCATTGTAAAATAAATCATATCCTTTGATAAAATAATAGCCATTGCGCTAAAGCGACTTTGAAAACCTCAATAATACAGGTTATTAATAACCATAATAAAATCCAGCCATGTTGGCTATTCAAGATAATATAATCCGCTATGAAAACCTTATTCATTCAATATCATAATAAAAATTCAGCCAAGTTTGGCTATTTGAATAATATAACTCAATCATTTATAAGCGCATGATTCCAATGGCGCAATCCAAATATATACTGGCGACTTATAGTCCAAAGCCAGGACGGTTTAATAAACACCGGATAATTTCTCATCATATACTGGCGACTTATCGTCTTAAAGCCAGGCCGGTTTAATAAACACCGGATAATTTATCATCATACTGGCAACTTATAGTCGAAAGCCAGGCCGGGTTAGTAAACGCCGGTGATTTATAATCATGCTTTGTTCAACCTGTTTCTGCATACAACAAGTTTAAAGTGTCCGGGCGGCTGTGACATTGAATCACATCGTTGGTTTACCAACTTTTTGTAATAGGGGTAATAACCCAGATTTTGAATACTGATAACTCCTTCCATATTGTGTCGGTTTATGATAAAACCGTACCAGGTTGTGATAAACACCGGTTTAACCACATATAATACTGGCGACTCGTAGTCAAAACAGACCGGGCTGATAGTCTCTGGATTATAACTTGATCGTGTACTGACAATTTGTAGTTGAAAGCCGAGCCGGGTTGATAAACACCGGTTTACTCCATAATAGGATGGTAACAGAAAATCAAACCGGGCAGATAGCCTCCGGATTAAGATTTGACCGTGTTCCGTCAATTTGTAAGTTGACAGTCGAACCGGTTTAAGAATTGTTGGTTTAAAAACGCAACAAAAGAAATATTTATCAAAACAAAATTTCAAGCAAAGGCAATGATAAAACCATTTGCAAAAAGAGGCTATTGAGCCGATCAAGTGGCATTACCATGGTCGGACACGACCAAGCCCCCAATAGGCGTAGCTATGGTTCAAGTCAGCCAGGTCCCCAAATGATGCAGTGGCATTATGTCGATCAAGAGGTGTAGCGATGGTTCGGGTGCGACCAAAGCCCCCAAGTGATTCTGTGGCCTTAGGCCGATCAAGAGGTGTGACAGGTTCACACGTGACCAAGTCCCCAAGTGATCTTGTGGTTTTCGCCTATCAAAAGGTGTTGCATTGGTTCGGATACGACCAAGCCCCCAAGTGATCTTGTGGCTTTCTCCTATCAAAAGGTGTTGCATTGGTTCGGATATGACCAAGCCCCCAAGTGATGTTGTGGCATTGAGCCGATCAAGAGGTGTAGCTATGATTCGGATACGACCAAGCCCCCAAGTGATCAATAATATGATAAGCCAATAAGGCATGATACCTATGTTTGAATGGCGCATCATGGCAGTAGGTCATCTTTGGCACCCTTTAACTTTTTGCAAGAGATAAATCCTTCTTGAACCGGATGTTAAACCGGATATTGAGAGCTTGAAAGCTTCGTGGGAGACATCTTTCCCTTGAACTAGATTTTAAACCGGAATCTTCATTTTCAGTCGGAAATTTTCTGACAGCCTTTAAACTCGAACTTGCGAGAAGTTAATTCCTTTTTGAACCGGACATTGTTAAACCGGATCTGAGTGCTTCAGAGCTTGTGGAAGAATAGATTTCTCTTGAACCGGATTGTAAACCGGATATTTGAGAGCTTCAGTGAGACTGACTTCCCTTGAGCTGGATTTTAAACCGGAATCCTTTCTGATGACCCGGATCTTCTTCATTGAGCCGGGATTTTGTACCTGTCATATACTTTCTAAGCCGGAAATTTTCTGACGGCCTTTAAATTTTCATCAATATAACAGTAGCCTCCGAGACCGGGTTATCTTTCCCTCCATCGTCCTGGGTTTCTTAAACCGGATGAAACTGGCAAGATTTGCTGAGTCATGTCATCGTAGCCCCCGAGTCTCAAAGGTGACTTGAGGAGTTGGCTTGAGACTTTCCATATTTGACCGTGATATAAACCGGCATAACTTGTATATCATTGATGTTGATAGCACGATGTGAATCCACAGAAGGTTGAGGTGACTGTGGCGGGTTATAAATGATCCCGTATGAGCCGTGTCAGCAACTCGGCCAATGGTTCCTTCCAACTGGCGATTTAACCAAACTGTAGTGACGTCGACTTGTGTGCCTTCCCATTGAGCCATCCAGTGCAGACGGTGGCTGATAGCATATGATAATTTGCCTCCATTTTGTTGAAAGAAAACCGGGCTACCCAAGCTGTGACTTGCTCATACTCAATAAACAGCTCATGCAGACAGGTGTGGTCCGGTATGTTGATGTAGACCAGGCCGCGAGAGACAGACGACAAAGACGACCGCGGCTTCAGAGGCAGCACAGATAAATGAATCGGCCGCGGCATTGTAAGCCGGTGCAGACGCGTAAATCGGCCGTATGTTGATGTAGACCGGATTGTAGGGAACGACGGCCTGTGCACGCTTTATTGGGTAATTCGCACGGTCCTGACGAATTGATGCGGGCTGGATCGCGATATAAACCGGCATGGGTTATCCAATAGCTCAGCGATATAATAATCCCTTTTTGCAATAGACAATTTGTCCTGCATTGAAAAACTTGCAAGCCAGAGTAATTGCTCTTTTTAAAGAAAGCAATATATAATATGAAAATATAATGGATGGTTTTCACCTGATATGTTAGCTAAAAAATATCCACCGCGGAGTTGATGATCACCACGGTGAAACTGAAATCAATCACGGACAAGTCGGCCATGCGAGCAAACGGATGAATCGGCCGCGGTGTTGTAAACCGGTGCGGACGAGCAAGTTGCCCTCCGTGTTGTAAACCGGCACGGACGCATGAACCGGCGGCGAGGGCGGACGGGCGAGTCGTCCGTGGCGTTGTAAGATGGTGCGGACGGGCGAGTCGGCCGGCGCGTTGATGTAAACCTGACCGCGATACACGTGTCCGTGAAGCTGCGCGGCACAGCCGAACGTGCCTCCGCGGTATCATACCATCCCTTTTTCTTTTAATAGCCGTCCTGCATAAAAATATTATAGATCAGAGTAATTGCTCGGATGAATTAATATGTACTGATAAAATACATTGAAAAAATAACATCTGGTTTTTTTTGCCGGATGAACACAGATAATAGCGCTGGATAATGTATAATGCTCATTTTGTTTTTGACAAAAGAATTGATTTGTTCTCTTGTCTTCAAGCGCCTGAGGTCTCCATGTGACCTTCTCCTTCTGTCCTTTTTCTAGTCTCACATGAAGTACCAGCGTACGCACACACTGTTCTTTGTCAAGCGCATACAAACCCCGGCCTTGTGAGTGGAGCGCCTAAAATACTTGCAGCCTCTGCGCGCCGCGCTGCAATTTTCCTTTTTTTAATCTTCCAGTGATCATGATCTGATAGTAGCACTTAACTTCTTCCAATTAATCGCGGAGGTGCCGGCTCTTAATCGTAGATGAAATAACAAATCTGAACTGTACTAGGACTAGTAGTAGGATCAGATTAGCCTGCTTCTGAGTTTGGGCTCAAACGTCCAATCAATCGAGGAATATTTCTTCTGATGTATCTCACGTGGGCTAGTAACCCTTTTTTTTCTTTCCTTTTAAGCCAGGAGCCTGACTTACTTTTCTGGCCGCTGGTACTCTGCATCGGGAGCGCTTTGGAAACGGCTGAAGGTGTAGACGGCAGAGGCCGGTTTACAAACGGAGGCGACCGTAGCTCGGAGTAGTCGAGCGCAACCACAGCAGAGACGGGCAGCCGCTGGAGAGACGGCCAGCAGTAGGAGGCGGCTCCAGGCGATGAAGCGGAGCCACGCTTCGATCGATAAATCCACGTCCACCTCCTCCAGGGCGTGGCCCTTTCTTGTTTTTTTATTAAAAGTACGTCAGCATCTGGTTGATTTGATTCTTCCTCCTAGAGTTCTGTTTCTTGGAATATTGAAGCGAATCTTGAGTCGGTCTCGGTCTTTCCGGTCCGCACCGGCGGAAATTGTATTTACTCGGACTGGTGGATCGACGGTTTGTGTGCAGCGCCGCGCACGGAACCCTGACTTCTTTGACCCAAAACCTTGTAGGCGGGTTATCCTGCGTGATTCTTCCATGCCGGTTCTTTATGCGGCTAATCACGAACTTCTCGATTCCTGAGAGAAAATCCCTCCAAGAACTCAACACCACCGTGCGCAAGCCCCACGATGGGCGCCAACTGTCGTGGATTTGTCACGGCAGATGTCCTTAGTGTCAGGACTTAGTTGCGAGGCCAACGCATCTATGTGGTAGCTTGAGAGGGGTTGAGTGAAACGAGAGACGCAGAGCGGATCAACACGCAAGACAAGGATTTAGACAGCTTCGGGCCCCGGGAAACATCATTCGGTAAAAACCCTACATGCTGTTTGAGGCTAGGTCTCATTATCATCACGAGGGAGACGCCATAAACCGGCTCTTTGTGTCTAGCCATAGAGATTGTTTATTCTTGCTTGTAGCTTCTCCCTCTTTGGGGAGCCCTGCCCCTCCTTACATATGTTGAAGGGGCGGGTTACATGTGGAGTCCTATTAGGATTAGGGCTAGTCTATCTCTAATACAAACCAGATACAAGTCCTGGTCTTAACTCCTTGTAAGGTAAATATTCCTTATGCCTTTCCTCTTAAACCGGCCCACCTTAGTATAAACCGGCCTTCATGAACCACCCGTTGGGCCACCGGGTCTCGTCGCTCCTCTGACCCGCCTGCCGGATTACCAATGAACCGTAAACCGCCAGGTCCAAACGGGTCGCCACTGAATCGTCAAGTCTCAGCCGGGTCTCAATTAAACCGTCAAGTCCGGCCGGGTTACACTTTCGGCCGGTTTACGCCGCAGGGTATATCCCCGACAAAACCAGTTAAAGAAACAGGTTTAAAACATACCTATTGCGCCATTGGAGTTTCAATTCCATCCTTCAAATTTGAAAATAGCTGGTATGAGTAAATACAGTGATGCAAGAGCAAAGGAGTATGAACCATAGGTACAGAACCTGTCCTGAGAACAATTCTTCTTCTGCTTTAAGCGTTGAGTTGGGATTCGGAGTGGTGGTCCTCGTGCTTTGGGCACTGCAATTCCCTTACTAACTGCTCATGTTTGGGTGCTCTGTGGTGGAGACAGTGATGTGTCAACTGCAACTGGGTTACTATCTGCTGGGGTTGGGTTAGAAGGGGTGTAGCTGGTTCTCTGCTCAACTGGGTAGGGGTACAATCTACGAGAGTCTGGGTTATGTGTGGTGGGGCTGGTTCTTGAGCAAGTACAACCGTGGTTCTATCTGCATCGACCGGTAGCACTATCTTTTCATAAGACCGTGTTGTTACTCCCTTAGATACTGCCATGACCCTCTCCAATTCAAATGGTTGATAAACAAGAAAAGTAATTGAATGTGCATACATTGTATGATAGACAGGTGCAATGGATAGCGGGGAATAAAGGAGGGCGTGAAATAATTCACATTTATGTTGTCTAACAAAAAAGGATAGCATGACACAATTTCACATATATGATGGCTAACTAAACAAGATAGCATGACACAATATCACATATATGATGGCTAACTAAAAAGGATAGAAAGACATAGTTCAAAATATGATGACTATGTAAACAGGATGACATGATATAACTATATAATGTATTTATTAAATAGGTTGGCATGCCATAAATCACATACACGCCGCCTATGGAAACATGATAGCAAGATATAATTCACGGATATGATCTAAAAACTAAGCAATGCAAGACAACATGCATGACATGAGTAATATAACACTGCCAAGTTTGAGCATAAACCTCAGGGGGAAATAGGACTGGTCATTTGTCTCTGAATCCTCCTCTGAAGAGCTATTCATAACCAGAAAGATGTCTGCTTCAGTAGGTAGCATTGTCTTCTCTGAATACCTTGTTTTCACTCCAGATACTTCCATTACCGCTTCAAATGGCTCATGCACAGGAAGAGTAGTTGAATATACAAACGTTGTCGACAAATGGAACATGTAATACAAAAAAAGGATAGCATGCTATAATTCACATATATGATGATTGGCTAAACAGCATGGCATTGCATAATTCACATATATAATGCCTTGCAACAAGATAACATTGCATAATTCTGATACGTCACTGTCGTATCTATAATTTTTTATTGTTCCATGCCAATATTCTACAAATTTTACATACTTTTGGCAACTTTTTATACTATTTTTGGGACTAACATATTGATCCAGTGCCTAGTGCCAGTTCCTTTTTGTTGCATGTTATTTGTTTCACAAAAAATCCATGTCAAACGGAGTCCAAACGGGATAAAAACTGACGGAGATTTTTTTTTTGGAATATATGTGAATTTTGGGAAGTGGAAACAACGCGAGACGATGCCCGAGGGGCCCACGAGGGTGAGGGGCGCACCCCAAGGGGTCAAGCACGCCCTGGGCCTTCGTGGCCACCCCGTAAGGCAATTGGTGCCCTTCTTTCTCCGCAAGAAAGACAATATCCGGATAAAAACCGTGTCCAAATTTCAGCCCCATCGGAGTTACGGATCTCCGGGAATTTAAGAAACGGTGAAAGGGCAGAATCAGGGAGCGCAGAAACAGAAGGAAACAGAGAGAGAGAGAGAGAGAGAGAGAGAGAGATCCAATCTTGGAGGGGATCTCGCCCCTCCGCCGCCATGGAGGCCAAGGACCAGAGGGGAAATCCTTCTCCCATCTAGGGGGAAGGGCAAGGAAGAAGGAGAAGAAGAAGAAGAAGAAGGGGGGCTCTCTCCCCCTCTCTCGGTGGCGTCGGAACGCCGCCGGGGCCATCATCGTCACCGCAATACACCAACACCTCCACCATCTTCACCAACATCTTCATCGCCTTCCCCCATCTATCTACAGTGGTCCACTCTCCCGCAACCCGCTGTACCCTCTACTTGAACATGGTGCTTTATGCTTCATATTATTATCCAATGATGTGTTGCCATCCTATGATGTCTGAGTAGATTTTCGTTGTGCTATCGGTAATTGGTGAATTGCTATGATTGGTTTAATTTGCTTGTGGTTATGTTGCTGTCCTTTGGTGCCCATAATATGAGCGCGCGCGTGGATCACACCATAGGGTTAGTTGTATGTTGATAGGACTATGTATTGGAGGGCAAGAGTGACAGAAGCTTCAACCCAGCATAGAAATTGATGCATACGGGATTGAAGGGGGACCAATATATCTTAATGCTATGGTTGGATTTTACCTTAATGAACGTTAGTAGTTGTGGATGGTTGCAAATAGTTCCAATCATAAGTGCATAGAATTCCGAGTCAGGGATGACATGCTAGTAGTGGCCTCTCCCACATAAAACTTGTTATCGGTCTAGTAATGTAGTCAATTGCTTAGGGACAATTTCGCAACTCCTACCATCACTTTTCCACACTCGCTATACTAACTTTATTGCTTCTTTATCTAAACAGCCCCTACTTTTTATTTACGTGCTATTTATTATCTTGCAAACCTATCCAAAAACACCTACAAAGTACATCTAGTTTCATACTTGTTTCCGGTAAAGCGAACATCAAGTGTGCGTAGAGTTGTATCGGTGGTCGATAAAACTTGAGGGAATATTTGTTCTACATTTAGCTCCTCGTTGGGTTCGACACTCTTACTTATCGAAAGGGGCCACAATTGATCCCCTATACTTGTGGGTTATCAAGACTTTTTTCTGGCGCCGTTGCCGGGAGTTATAGCGTGGGGTGTATATTCTCGTGTGTGCTTGTTTGCTTTATCACTAAGTAGATTTTATTTGCTGTTCTAAGTTGTTCTCTATCTTTAGTTATGGATATGGAACACGAAATATCAAAAAAATTAGGTGTACTTGCTACTCATGGAGATGGGGAACCTCCTAAAACCCTCGATGTTCATTATGTGAAAGATATTATGCACTACTTTTATAATCCTGAGAAAACCCCATTCAATTATGTAATGGGAGACACGTTGGATCAACGTGAATACTTTAGGGATTATCGCTTGACTCAAAAAGGGAAACTATTATGGGATCAAATTCATATGTTGCGTTGGTATGCTCGGGAATTATGCTTGAGATATGATTATACTTGTTGCTCCAGGATGAAGGCTCCGCACCTTCCCTTTTCATGGAAATTTGATGATGATAAAACCTTGGCTTCTTATGCTAATGGTATATATGATTACTATGATGTGGAACAAATAGAAGAATTCATTGCTTTTATGGGTGCTTATGAAATTGCATCTTTGTTTAAAGAGTGTGAAAATCTTGATAGTGCTGTTTGCAGGCCTGAAAATTTTGCTATACGTAAATATTGCTATGAGAATTGTGAATTCAATTCCAATATTGATGAATTTATTGAGAGAGTCTCCGCTGTCCAAGAACAGACTAATATCTTGCAGGAGTCTATGGAAGAAGAAATTAATGACATTGTGAGCTCATTGGATGAAAAAGATGAGGAGGAGAGCGAAGGACAAAAGGAGGAAGATCAGATTGATCACCCGTTCCCACCATATAATGAGAGTAACTCTTTATCCCATACATTGTTGAATTTCCCTTCGAATTTATCGAAGGATGAATGCTATGATGATTGCTATGATCCCGTTGATTCTTTTGAAATGCCCCTTTTTGATGATGCTTGCTATCCTTGTGGCCAAGATGCCAATATGAATTATGCTTATGGAGATGAACTTGCTATAGTTCCTTATGTTAAACATGAAATTGTTGCTATTGCACCCATGCATGATAGTCCTATTATCTTTTTGAATTCTCCTGACTACACTATATTGGAGAAGTTTGCCCTTATTAAGGATTATATTGATGATTTTGATAGATATAATATGCATGTGCTTGCTGCTCCTACTTGCAATTATTATGAGAGAGGAACTACATCTCCACCTCTCCATGTTTCCAATAAGACAAAATTGAAAGAAACTACTTATGCTATGTATTGGCCTTTACTTTGTGTGCATGAATTGTTCTTTTATGACATGCCGATGCATAGGAAGAGAGTTAGACTTCGTCATTGCTTGATATATGTTACTTTGTGCTCAGTACTAAATTACAAATCATTGTTAATTGAAATTGACTTTGATATACCTTGGGATCCGGGTGGATCCATTACTTGAGCACTATATGCCTAGCTTAATGGCTTTAAAGACAGCGCTGCCAGGGAGATGCTACCTCTTTAGCATGCGTTGGATTTCCCCGAAGAGGAAAGGATGATGCGGCAGAGTAGCGTAAGTATTTCCCTCAGTTTTTGAGAACCAAGGTATCAATCCAGTAGGAGGCCACGCTCAAGTCCCTCGTACCTGCACAAAACGATAGCTACTCGCAACCAACGCGATTAGGGGTTGTCAATCCCTTCACGGTCACTTACGACAGTGAGATCTGGTAGA
The DNA here is from genome assembly GCF_003073215.2 of Triticum urartu. Lineage (NCBI taxonomy): Eukaryota > Viridiplantae > Streptophyta > Magnoliopsida > Poales > Poaceae > Triticum > Triticum urartu. The sequence continues at coordinate 75,045,880 of NC_053028.1, read as the reverse complement.
TAGTATTTTTGATATTTTTGGTATAGAGATGCAAAGTGAAAAGTAAAAGGCAAAGTGAAAGCAAAGCAAGATTAAAGTGATGGAGATTGATATGATGAGAATAGACCCGGGGGCCATAGGTTTCACTAGTGGCTTCTCTCAAGAGCATAAGTATTCTATGGTGGGTGAACAAATTACTGTTGAGCAATTGACAGAATTGAGCATAGTTATGAGAATATCTAGGTATGATCATGTATATAGGCATCATGTCCGTGACAAGTAGACCGAAATGATTCTGCATCTACTACTATTACTCCACTCTTCGACCGCTATCCAGCATGCATCTAGAGTATTAAGTTAAAAACAGAGTAACGCTTTAAGCAAGATGACATGATGTAGAGAGATAAATTCATGCAATATGAAATAAACCCCATCTTGTTATCCTTGATGGCAACGATACAATACGTGCCTTGCTGCCCCTTCTGTCACTGGGAAAGGACACCGCAAGATCGAACCCAAAGCTAAGCACTTCTCACATGGCAAGAAAAACCAATCTAGTAAGCCAAACCAAACTGATAATTCGAAGAGACTTGCAAAGATAACCAATCATACATAAAAGAATTCAGAGAAGATTCAAATATTATTCATAGATAGACTTGATCATAAACCCACAATTCATAGGTCTCAACAAACACACCGCAAAAAGAAGAAGATTACATCGAATAGATCTCCACAAGAGAGGGGGAGAACTTTGTATTGAGATCCAAAAAGAGAGAAGAAGCCATCTAGCTAATAACTATGGACCCGAAGGTCTGAGGTAAACTACTCACACTTCATCGGAGAGGCTATGATGATGTAGAAGCCCTCCGTGATGACGGCCCTTTTCGGCGGAGCTCCGGAACAGGCCCCAAGATGGGATCTCGTGGATACAGAAAGTTGCGGTGGTGGAATTAGGTTTTTAGCTCTCGTTCTGATCGTTTGGGGGTACGTAGGTATATATAGGAGGAAGAAGTACGTCGGTGGAGCTTCGGTGGGCCCACGAGGGTGGGGGCGCGCCTGGGGGTATAGGGCGCGCCCCCTACCTCGTGCCCACCTCGAAGCTTCCTTAGCGTAGGTTCCAAGTCTCCTGGGTCATATTCGGGAAGAAAATCACGTTCCAGAAAGGTTTATTCCGTTTGGACTCCGTTTGATATTTCGTTTCTTCTAAACACTGAAATAGGCAAAAAACAGCAATTCTAGGCTGGGCCTCCGGTTAATAGGTTAGTCCCAAAAATAATATAAAAGTGGAAAATAAAGCCCAATATAGTCCAAAAGAGTAGATAATATAGCATGGAGCAATCAAAAATTATAGATACGTTGGAGACGTATCAGGAGACAACCCGGAAGTTTTAGAGAGTCATTTATTTCTGTTGAGTGCTTTTATAAAGTTCAAAAACAAAAAATATAGAGGGGAACCCAAACTTTTCAAAAAGGAAAGTGAAAGTGAGAGAGACAAGCATTGTTGAAGTGGGGGAGCTCCTTGAACTTTATTCATGCTCACGGAAACTTTGTGAATCTTAATTACAGAAACTTTTCAACAAAAAGAATTATCCCCTTGTACAATTCCATTGTATTATAAAAATAATGTGCCAAGGTTTGCCTTTAGGATGTTTAGATTGCTTGTTGGTTTGTGCGGTGCAAAACAGAAACTTTGGCTGTAGTGCGCAATTTTACATTTTTTACTGGAACCTCAAACGGTTCTGAAACTTTTCGCACTGTCTTTCTATACAATTTTTTATTTTTCCTATTGTTTTCAGAATTTTTGGAGTACTAGAAGTATGGTGAATGTTCAGATTAATACAGACTGTCCTGTTTAAGACAGATTCTGTTTTTGATGCATTGTTTGCTTGTTTTGATGAAACTATCGATTTCTATCAGTGAATTAAGCCATGGAAAAGTTATATTACAGTATCTACAATGCAAAAACAAAATATGAATTGGTTTGCAACAGCACTTAGTGTAGTGATTTGCTTTATTATACTAACAGATCTTACCGAGCTTTCTTTTGAGTTTTGTGTGGATGAAGTGATCAAAGATCGAGGAGGTCTCGATATGAGAAGAAGGAGGAGAGGCAATAGATCAAGATTGGGGATGCCCAAGGCACCCCAAGTAAATATCCAAGGAGACTCAAGTGTCTAAGCTTGGGGATGCCCCGGAAGGCATCCCATCTTTCTTCAACAAGTATCGGTATGTTTTCGGTTTCGTTTTGTTCATGTGATATGTGCAAATCTTGGAGCGTATTTTGCATTTACTTTTCAATTTTATTTGATGCAGCATGCTGGTATGAGATAGTCCATGGTTTATTTATAGAATACTCATTTCACTTCACTTATATCTTTTGAGTATGGCTTTGTAGAATGCTTCATGTGCTTCACTTATATCATTTGAAGTATGGATTGCCTGTTTCCCTACACATAGAAAACCGCCATTTGTAGAATGCTCTTTTGCTTCACTTATATTTGTTAGAGCGTGGGCATATCTTTTGTAGAAATAATTAAACTCTCTTGCTTCACTTATATCTATTTAGAGAGATGACAGGAATTGGTCATTCACATGGTTAGTCATAAATCCTACATAAAACTTGTAGATCACTGAATATGATATGTTTGATTCCTTGCAATAGTTTTGCGATATAAAGATGGTGATATTAGAGTCATGCTAGTGGGTAATTGTGGATTGTAGAAATACTTGTGTTGAAGTTTGTGATTCCCGTAGCATGCACGTATGGTGAACCGTTATGTGATGAAGTCAGAGCATGATTTTTATTTATTGATTGTCTTCCTTATGAGTGGCGGTCGGGGACGAGCGATGGTCTTTTCCTACCAATCTATCCCCCTAGGAGCATGCGTGTAGTACTTTGTTTCGATGGCTAATAATTTTTTTGCAATAAGTATGTGAGTTCTTTATGAATAATGTGGAGTCCATGGATTATACGCACTCTCACCGTTCCATCATTGCTAACCTCTTCGGTACCGTGCATTCCTTTCTCACCTCGAGAGTTGGTGCAAACTTCGCTGGTGCATCCAAACCCCGTGATACGATATGCTCTATCACACATAAGCCTCCTTATATCTTCCTCAAAACAGACACCATACCTACCTATCATGGCATTTCCATAGCCATTCCGAGATATATTGCCATGCAACTTCCATCATATTCATATACATGACTTGAGCATTCATTGTCATATAGCTTTGCATGATTGTAAGATATCTAGCATGGTGTTTTCATGGCTTGTCCATTTTTTGATATCATTGCTACTCTAGATCATTGCACATCCCGGTACACTGCCGGAGGCATTCATATAGAGTCATACTTTGTTCTAGACATCGAGTTGTAATATTGAGTTGTAAGTAAATAAAAGTGTGATGATCATCATTATTAGAGCATTGCCCCAGTGATGAAAGGATGATGGAGACTATGATTCCACCACAAGTCGGGATGAGACTCCAGACTTTAAAAAAAATAAAAGAGGCCAAAGAAGCCCAAATAAAAAAAAGGCCAAAGAAGCCCACCAAAAAAACAAAACAAAACAAAATGAGAGAAAAAGAGAGAAGGGGCAATGCTACCATCCTTTTACCACACTTGTGCTTCAAAGTAGCACCATGTTCTTCATATAGAGAGTCTCTTGAGTTATCACTTTCATATACTAGTGGGAATTTGCATTATAGAACTTGGCTTGTATATTCCAACGATGGGCTTCCTCAAATGCCCTAGGTCTTCATGAGCAAGCAAGTTGGATGCACACCCACTTAGTTTCAGTTTGAGCTTTCATACACTTAGAGCTCTAGTGCATCCATTGCATGGCAATCCCTACTCCTCACATTGACATCAATTGATGGGCATCTCCATAGCCCGTTGATTAGCCGCGTCGATGTGAGACTTTCTCCTTTTTGTCTTCTCCACACAACCTCCACCATCATATTCTATTCCACTTATAGTGCTATGTCCATGGCTCACGCTCATGTATTGTGTGAAAGTTCAAAAGAACGTCAAAAGTATGAAACAATTGCTTGGCTTGTCATCGGGGTTGTGCATGATTTGAATATTTTGTGTGGTGAAGATGGAGCATATCCAGACCATATGATTTTGTAGGGATAACTTTCTTTGGCCATGTTATTTTCAAAAGACATGATTGCTTTATTAGTATGCTTGAAGTATTATTGTCTTAATGTCAAATGATAGACTATTGCTTTGAATCACTCGTGTCTTAATATTCATGCCATGATTAGATTACATGATCAAGATTATGCTAGGTAGCATTCCACATCAAAAATTATCTTTTTTATCATTTACCTACTCAAGGACGAGCAGGAATTAAGCTTGAGGATGCCGATACGTCTCCGTCGTATCTATAATTTTTTATTGTTCCATGCCAATATTCTACAACTTTTACATACTTTTGGCAACTATTTATACTATTTTTGGGACTAACATATTGATCCAGTGCCCAGTGCCAGCTCCTGTTTGTTGCATGTTTTTTGTTTTGCAGAAAATCCATATCAAACGGAGTCCAAACGGGATAAAAACTGACGGAGATTTTTTTGGAATATATGTGAATTTTGGGAAGTGGAATCAACGCGAGACGATGCCCGAGGCGCCCACGAGGTTGAGGGGCACGCCCTAGAGGGTCAGGCGTGCCCTGGGCCCTCGTGGCCACCCGGTAAGGCAGTTGGTGCCCTTCTTTCGCCGCAAGAAAGACAATATCCGGCTAAAAACCGTATCCAAATTTCATCCCAATCAGAGTTACGGATCTCCGGGGATTTAAGAAACGGTGAAAGCTCAGAATCAGGGAGCGCAGAAACAGAAGGAAACAGAGAGAGAGAGAGAGATCCAATCTCGGAGGGGCTCTAGCCCCTCCGCCGCCACGGAGGCCAAGGACTAGAGGGGAAACCCTTCTCCCATCTAGGGGGAAGGTCAAGGAAGAAGAAGAAGAAGAAGGGGGGCTCTCTCCCCCTTTATCCCGGTGGCACCGGAACGCCGCCGGGGCCATCATCGTCACCGCAATCTACACCAACACCTCCGCCATCTTCACCAACATCTTCATCACCTTCCCCCATCTATCTACAGCGGTCCACTCTCCCGCAACCCGCTGTACCCTCTACTTGAACATGGTGCTTTATGCTTCATATTATTATCCAATGATGTGTTGCCATCCTATGATGTCTGAGTAGATTTTTGTTGTGCTATCGGTAATTGGTGAATTGCTATGATTGGTTTAATTTGCTTATGGTTATGTTGCTGTCCTTTGGTGCCCATCATATGAGCGCGCGCGTGGATCACACCATAGGGTTAGTTGTATGTTGATAGGACTATGTATTGGAGGGCAAGAGTGACAGAAGCTTCAACCTAGCATAGAAATTGATGCATACGGGATTGAAGGGGGACCAATATATCTTAATGCTATGGTTGGGTTTTACCTTAAGGAACGTTAGTAGTTGCAGATGCTTGCTAATAGTTCCAATCACAAGTGCATAGAATTCCGAGTCAGGGATGACATGCTAGTAGTGGCCTCTCCCACATAAAACTTGCTATCGGTCTAGTAAAGTAGTCAATTGCTTAGGGACAATTTCGCAACTCCTACCATCACTTTTCCACACTTGCTATACTAACTTTATTGCTTCTTTATCTAAACAGCCCCTACTTTTTATTTACGCGCTCTTTATTATCTTGCAAACCTATCCAAAAACACCTACAAAGTACTTCTAGTTTCATACTTGTTTCCGGTAAAGTGAACGTCAAGTGTGCGTAGAGTTGTATGAGTGGTCGATAGAACTTGAGGGAATATGTGTTCTACCTTAAGCTCCTCGTTGGGTTCGACACTCTTACTTATCGAAAGAGGCCACAATTGATCCCCTATACTTGTGGGTTATCAAATTCACATATATAATGTCTTGCAACAAGATGGCATTGCATAATTCACATATATGGTAATTAGACACTAAACAGGTGGCATTCACACAAAGCATGTCTAAACTAAGCAAATGGCATTGCAATGCAATACACCCTATGCACGATATGAGCAACATAACACTGCCAAGTTAGAGCATATACACCTCGGGGGGCGGGGGGGGGGGGAATAGGACTGGTCGTCTGTCTCTGAATCCTCCTCTGAGGAGCTATCCGTAGCCAGTGAGATATGCGCTTCGTCAGATAGCATAGTCTGCTTTGAGGACCTTGTTTTCACTCCAGAATTTTCTATCACCGTGTCAAATGGTTGATGCACACGAAGGGTAGTTGAATGTACTAACATTGTTGAAAAATATAATATGTAATGAAAAAAAAGGATGGCATGATATAATTCACATATAAGATGACTGGCTAGGCAGGATGGCATTGCAAAATTCACATATATGATGCGTGGCTAAACAAGGCATAATTCACATATACGATAAAGAAACTTAACAGATGGCAATCACACAAATCATGTCTAAACTAAGCAAATGACATATTTGATGTATAAAGTAAGCAATGCAAGGCACCATATGCATGATATTACCAACATCAGCATGCCAAGTTAGAGCGAAGACCTCAGGGGGTAAATAGGAGTGGTCTTCTCCTTATAAATCCCCCTTAGAACAGATATCTTCCTCTTGATTACAATCCGAAATGTGTGGAGGGGGGCTGCCTTTGCGCCCACCATGGAGCGACGTCTGCATGAAATTTTATTGCCACGCAAGGCTCGTCTCTTTTGCTCTACATGTTCAGTTCCATTGTGTACAATAACTGACATGCATAGGAATAAAACATAGTGAGATTATGTAAGGAGTGCATGCAGAAATCCAGAGTGATGGTAGCAACCTGTGGATAGACCCAAAACCAATGATAGCAGGCAGATAATGGCTTCAGTTAAGAAATACAGATAATGGCTTCTTTACTGTTTGTTTCCCACCCAACATGAAACTCATAGTAGATACCAGAGACTAACCAGATAGTAGATAGATGCTATTGATTGCGGCACCAATATGTACCCCACAACCATTTAAAAACTCAAGTTTGAGCATTAGTTTGGAGCTAACTCAGAGTCTAATCAATGAACAGGACGATAAAGTAGCATGTAATATTAAGCGATGCATAACGTAAGCAGACACGAAAGAGTGCGACCTCTCTTGGGGACCCGTGTAGTCCTCGAGGTCATCTGCTTGGTTAATGATGGTAATGCAGTTGTCGTGACTGCCAGCGGCAGGGAAGAAGATCTGAGGCGGCGAAAGACAGACTAGAGGTTGGATCCCTGCTGTGGTGGACCCTTGTGTCGTTGGAGCAGCTGAGCTAGGGTGGACAATGGCGCAACAGGAGCGGGACAAACCACACAAGGTTTTCTTTGACAACCATATGTAAGAGAAGTAATTCTGTAAGGGCTCGTTTGAATTGGAGGATTCTAACAACGCAGGGATAGGAAATACACAGTAATAGGATAGGAATGTACGTGCAAAACAGAGAATTTAAAAACACAGGATTTCTGCCAATCTGGATGTTTGGTTCACGAGAATTGGAAGATCACAGGATGCAAAGAAGCATGGTGAGATTAAGTCAAACCACAAGAAAATGTACGGCTATAATTCTATTATGCTACTATCTCTTAGTCTTGTGCTTCATGAATAGGAATTTGAAAAGAAGAACAAGTGGATATTAAAATTCCTACGGTTTTTCTTTCAAGGAGACACTAAAGGAACAAATCCTACAGTTTTCCTTTACTCCATTCCTTTGAACCAAATGCATGAATAGTAGTACCATAGGAAACTTTCCAATTTCTATGTTTTTCCTTCACTTTTCCTTTCAAGCACTGGCAATTCTAGTAGGCAGGCTTGAGCAGGGAAAAGCCTACACTCAAAAAATGTTTTTGTGCTACTTCTACTACTTTGGACCCAGGCCACTGCCCTACTAGCTCAACTCCCAGGCCCATCTACAAATGCACAGCTCAAACGCGTAGAGATAAATAATGATGGCGTTCAAGAGAGTCCATCACGGATAGCTAAGTTGCCTGGTACCTCACTGCTTTTCATATAGTAGTAGAAACTAATCGTATTTCACGTTACTACGTGTGCTCAGTGGACAATATATATATAACATGTAGAGTAAAAAAGCGATGCAACAAGTGTACAACCTCTTTGGCGAAGCCATGTCGATCTCAGCGTGATTGGGTTGGTCGGTGAGGAAGCTCCGACTGATTTGGCTGTCGGAGGAGGGGAAGAAGATCTTAGGCGTCTAGACATGGAGCCCGGGGTAATGCTCCGCTGCGATGGAGGGCTTCGTCGTTGGAGCAGCTCCGGTGAGTTGTATGACGGCAAGGCTAAAGCAGGACAAGAAAGACAACGTTAACCTGAGTGGAATTCTAATAGCATCTCCAATAGATGACGTAAATACACATCAATGTATGTCCATCACCTATATAAGGTGGGTCTATCATGGGGAAGTTGTGAGCAATGGTGAAAGTCATAGTACCGATCATGGTGGTTATGTAATTTTCTTTTCTTTTGAAAACCTATGCAATCTTGTTTCCTCCACGTAGTATGGTGCAACATAATAATTGCATATTAGTATCTTTTATGAAAGAAGCCATCATGGTTACATAAGAAAGCCTTGTTCATATCGAGGCTTTGTTTGGGAATCAAGGAAATCCGTACGATATTTGAGAGATGATCATATGTAATAGTTGATTTTTTAGCAACAAAGGAAATTTGACACAATCATGTGGATTAAATCATTGAATTTAATGCAAAGACTAGTCTCTGCCCATGACTTAACTTTCTTGAATCATACACCCATGCGATCATTCGCCGGTCAACCATATGTATATCTGAATCGTAATTTTTCGTGGTGTCCATTAAATTGATGTGCACGTAGAAGAAATATCGAGTGGAGAAATATATATATAATTTGTGCCATTTATAGATTCTTTAGAACATCCTTTAGAAGATAGACAAGATCAAGACTCTGATGTCAGTGTTTGACCTTCTACACTGTCACATGGCAAGTCAAAATAGTGTGTGTAATATCACGACTTATAGCAAGATACGCTTTGATTATATAGCACTTAATGGATCGTATATGTGACGTAGGTATATATATTTTGGGAAAAGAATTATAAGTACAATTGAAATATGCATTCATTGTCCGCCGAAACTATATTGGCAATAAATTAGATATGAAATTGGTAGTCTCGATATGTCATAAATCAGATATAATATTTCATACAGAAGATACATGTCACTAGCATTTATAGTCTTTTAATCATGTTTTACCATCAGAAAAAGATTTGCTATATGGTGATGCTATAAATATCGTACCCTCCTGGTCACCCTCTCCATACAAACAATCTTTCGGTATCATACCTCTCATAGTTTTATCCAACTCCCATAAGTTTTCCCTGAAAAAGCCTCAAATTTCCTCCATGAATCAAAGAGTCAACCAGGAGTGGAACCCCTCTGAGGTAGAGGGGGCAAGATCAATCATTGATCGTCTCAACAACTACTACAACAATGATGTTACCAGCCATGAGAAGGACAAGAAGCATGATATTGTGGCCAATCTCAAAGCATGGTTCCCTAGGAAGTCCATGCAACAGGTAACAGACTTGTATCATGATCTTGTTACAGAGATGCATATGTTGCAGTGTCCAGAGAAGGAGTACAATGGTACCAATAGTGACCATGGTGTCATTTACACTGTGGATGGCCTTGTGAATAAAAACTTTGGATTGCAAAAGGAGGTTGCCATGGAAGGAATGGGTATTTTGTTTGGGCGTCCATTGGAGAGTATGCGAACCATGGAGATACAAGGAGAGGTGCTGATGGTGGAGGAGAACAAGGTGGTGTTGAAGAATAAGATGTGCATCCCTCAACCAGTGCTTGCACCACGTGCCAAGGGGTTTTGGACCATAGAGGAACACAGGTTATTCATGTTTCATCCTTCTTAATTTTCCATGGGATTTAAAAAATTATTTCATTTTGATTATTCTCTTGGAGATGTCGGGTGTATTTTAGTAGAAAGCATATTATTGACCATTATGTGGGTTTTCATTATCATGAATCGGAGGTTTGTTTTTTTATTTTTGTTGTACTCATAGTGCCCATTTCACATTTACCAGAAACAATAGTACGAAGATGTATATATTTCGTTTGTGAACAACCGACTTTATTTCATTATTGTGCTTCCATTAATAAGTTAATACCACCGACGCTTGTCCTTACAATTAAAGATGGAGTAGTTAATTATATATTCATAGTAAAGAATGAAACTACTATTGCAAGTATTATCATGGTCTATTTATATCTATTATCAATATATGACCATGGTAGTTATGAAATTCCTTATTTATTTATAATCACCTATTATCACCTATTATATTATAACATCGTAAAAGATAAAGAGAGATGTCCTTTACTAGCACAAGGGTTAATATTTGGTTACAAGTTTTAATACTCCAACTATTGCATTTTTTCACCAATATATTAATAATCAATATGTCCTTGAAATAATTAACCTAACTAGTTCATCTTGAACATGGTTATTCTAGGCTCTTTCTCCATGGGTTGAGTGCATGTGGTGGTGGAAAATGGAAGGACATATCAAAGTACTTCGTCACTAGTAGGACTCCAGCCCAGATTTCGAGCCATGCACAGAAGTACTTCATGAGGCTACAGAGCAAAGGGTCAGGAAGCCAACGCTATAGCATCAACAACGTGGAGCTCGATGATGCTGACCCATGGAAAATGGAGAATAGCTTTAATTTCTGGCAAGCACTCGCCTTGCAATCTACAATTGGCGCTGATAACCAAAATCCAAGTTTTGATTTGCAAACTCCTTCAAGTCCATTTGTCACCATGAACAATATATTCTAGTTTGGAGTTGTCTTTCTTGAAGAAAAGGAGTTAGTAATAGTATGTTGTGAGAATTATATGATGTTGTCGTCGTAGTAGGGGCTAGTGAAATTTGTTCCTACTAGTATACAAGTATTACTTAAACTTCCTTCAAAGTATTGTATGGGATATCATGTATAAGATGCTATGATTTAAATTATATTGCATATGTGTTTGGAGAGTCAGTAATATGTGTTGTTACTATTTACTATGGTTGTTGTATAAACATCGCAACTAAAATTGATGTGGTATTGGTACGAACATACCATTTTTCTCTAGGTGGGTCCTACATGTAAGGAGGTGTGACGTTACAACACTAATAGGCCAGTCAAGAAGGTGAAAACCAGCCTCATTAGTGACAACTGGTGTCAACCAAGCTTGAGATTGATTCTTTAACGGATTGACAAGTTGGATGTGTGCATTAACTAGTTTTCTAGTTCATGGTTGAGAGCAGAGTGGTAAGTTGAGTATTGAAAAGTGAACTAATCTCAATTGGAAACGTTTATCTAAACAACATATACTGAATATACGTGTTCATTTTTTCTAAAGAACATATATTGTTGTTCCAACTCCATGGAGGCTTCAAGAAAAAAAATGAAGGCTAAAGAGAAGATTTATTTTGGAGACGAAGCGGGCATTTTGCCTATTACACTTTAGTACGTGATTCAATTCTATTGGACCGTAGAGTGTAAACACAATAGAATCTCGGAATGCGGCTACAGAGGCCAACTGGATCCCTAGAGCCAGCGAGAAGTTTGCGCTTGAGAAGCAAGCCTTTGGAAAAAAAACATTGTTTTGAGAAAAGTCGATCACTTCTTAAGTTCTTATTGGTCTTTAGAGAAATTATAAGATCAATCTAAGGTTGAAAACCAAACTCACCAACACCGCAAATGGTTTTTATTATTTGGATCTTCAGATAGAATGTAGGGTAGTGGCCGAATTTTCACTACTTTGGATACAAAATTCCTACACTCGACGATTTATGCATGACTTCTATAGAAACTAGGAACAGTCAACTAATTTTTTCCAAGATCTCATCAAGCGTACACCATCAAAGATGGTATGGTAGTTGGAACAGAAACACGAAAAACAATGTTTACAATGTATACAAAAGCAACACTATGTGTAGCCTATGATGTCACCTTACACACAAATTTGCCGAAAAGCCTTTTTTCAGTTTTAGGCAATAGTCCTACAGTGTCTAAGACATCCAAATGCATGCTCACCAGATGCCATGGGTTCTAGCATCACCACCGAACACATGTAGCATTACCATCTCAGCCAAGGTCTTAACTTGAACAAACAGAAGAAACCCCTCTGGTGTGTCCAAAATCTCATACCGAAAATGATACCAACTAAATATTGAAGAAACATAAAGTCTTGCAGAAAAAGTATAATAGAAAATTTTGCTTCCTCCACCTTTATCGCTATAGAGAAGACAAAGTGGCGGACGAGATAAGCACCTAAACAAAATATTACATGATCTAGAGATCTTGATTTGTCGAAATCTAATTGTACGAGCACCATGGCGGCACTAGAACCAATATCACACCACAGATACACAAATGGAGCCGAGAGAATCTTATTGTGTCGCTGCCACAATTACAATGTGTTAGACATTCGAACTAAGCAACAAGCTGAACATGGATGGTGGTTTCAACGCTGAAGCTAGCATAGTAGGTGCACGGACGGAGGCAGGAATCTTACTAAAGGGGTCCAATGGGAAAGAGAAATATTGAGGGGCGGGGCAATGATTTCGGGAAAAAGTTTGCCATGGGAGGAAGGGGGGCCATGGCCCCAGCTCGCCCACGCCGGCTCCATCCTTGGGGAGGAGCCAACATGATCCTCAGGGATGACAGCGGTTCAATTGTACTCTCCTCTTGCAAACATCTTCATAATTGCGACAGTCCTTTGGAAGCTGAACTTTTGGCATGCATAGAAGGAATTAGCCTTGCTCAGGAATGGTGTCTGAGCGCTCATCATTGAGACCGATTCTGAACTACCGACTAACTATCATGAGATGAGATCCAGATTGATCAGCCAATGCAGCGATTGTTAAGGAGATTAAACACCTACTATAGAGGGATAATCAACATGTCATCTCCATGATCCGTCGATCAAGGAACTGTGTGGCGCATCGCCTCGCTCAGCTAGGGCTTCTTTTAAAAAAATATAATAAAAATAAATGAAAGGTTTGTTCTCACAAAAAGTGAAACAACAAAGAATTGAACCACTAAGAAGTTAAGTAAAAAATGAGAGGTAAAGTTGAGTAATTAACATTGAAGAGATCAAAGTGAAACACAAAAAAGTGAGACACCACCAGCAGGCGTCGTGTTGTCATTCAGCACAACGCACACATCATTGTGAGTAGAGGGCAACGCGCAGCGCAACTAAAACACCGGGTGAATCTCATGGCAGACCAACACTTCCTTCCAAGCGCTAGTGAGCAACAGCAAACAGCAAATCCTCGCAGTCTCGCCGATCTGATGGTGGTTCCCTCACCTCGGTGTCGTCGCGCCGGCTGGTCGTGGCAGGGTACGTGCGCTCACTGGAACAATGCAACAAGGGAGCAGTGCTGCCGGCCGCTTCGTGGCCACAACGATGGAGGGAGAGGCTTGCTGATGAAGGGAAGGAGAGGTGCTGCCGACCACGGCCGCCACCGCGGCGTATCTGCTCGGGAAAAGGATGGAACCCGTGCGGGCCTGTGTGCGGGAGGAATATAGAGAGGCTCTGAAGTGTTGGCCAGGCCGAGAAAACGGCCCTCAGACCTGTAGGCTGATAGTCCTTATTGAAATCTCTAAAAAGACTTATATTTAGGAACAGAGGGAGTAGATTTTTGTGAATCTATTTTCCGAATTCATAATGCGGAGGCACCATGCTATTTGGGCACATATATTGTCCTTGCAACTACGTAGCTTGCACACGCGCTGACATACACAAGCACAAGATGATGATCAAGATGTGGTTTACTCATAAACAATATGTGGTTAGTTTTTCTTTACAGCAGTGTTGTTAATTCCAAGTTCCTATGATGCACAATTTTACTAGCTCGTATCTCTGAAGAACCATTAGCATAAACTTGGATGGAGATGATTGATCTTTCTTTGATAGGAGTTCTCACAGAACACGCTCAGCAGGATGTCGAGATCGGCACAGGCAGAAAGTATAAAATTAATTTATTGTTGAAACACAAAGTCAACTTCTTTCTAGAAAAGGACGATAACCCTTGGTCTCTACATCAATCATTGAAGACAAACACGACTAATGCAATGAATACTTTTTTTCTCTTTCATTATGATGGAATGTAGGGACTGCGGTCCAATTTCTACTCCAGGTATAAACTTTTCTTTTCGGACTAGGTACAAACTTCCTAACGTTCACCATTGTCATGTCTAAGGACATGTTCAGAGTGGACCCTCAATTCGCCCGCAAACGTCTGAACCGAGTTGTCCGGGCACGGTTTTCCATATAACGTCATCCAACATCGGTCCATGGACCACTCCGCATGTTTGCTTTCTCACAAACCAGAAGCAAACTAGGGGGGCTTGGTGGGAGTCTGGACCTCCATCACGTATGACTCCGACACCCCCGGCCCATCCAAAACCACACCCGGACCCCGTGTCTCCATCCCTTTCCCATTTCTCTGCATCCACTTCCCCCCTGGACGCCGTCACCACTGTACCAAGCCGCCCGCCCGCCAAGCCCTCGCATGACCTCCACACCTTCGGCATGTAGCTTTGCCTATGCCATCGTTCCACACCTATCGTTTGTCCGTCACACATGTACCATCCTCCCCTACAGATGTCGTCTGTGGGGGTCGCCATGCCCCGCAAGTGTGTGGTGAGATGCCCATGCTAAATTTTTGATATTTTTTCTCCCTTTGAAGCAATGGATAAGACATGGAGTGCATCATGAGAACTATGTTGAGTCATCTGATGACTATCCGACAAGGAGGACTATGCGGATGAAATGGTGATGATGCAGGCGGTCCTTGTAGACGCGGAGCATGCAGAAGCTTGTTTAAGTGCATTTGGATAGGGCATTTGAAGTGCTCCAAATCCGTTTTGTCGTTGTTTGTGGACCTGCTAAACAATGGGATTTAGAGACCTGGTGGGAGGTGATGACATGTTGCGTGATCATGCACAACATGATCATGAAGGGTGAGGGTGAAGATGCCGTCGGGGATTTCGAATTTGAGAACATGGGTTATGCAACTTCAAAATTAGAATCCTGTCACATTTGATGAGTTTGTCCAAATGCGTCAACAAAAATTCGGCATCGACCAACTCATGAGTAGCTTAAGGAAGATCTGATTGAGTATCTGTGGACGTTAAAAGAGACAACTAGAACATATATGCGAGTTGAATTCATGTTTGAACTATTTTACATTTGAACTACTGTCACACTTGAATATTTTAACTCATCTAAGATTTGATATGCTATTATTTTGAGTATTGTGGATCAAGAAAAAAAATAGGGACATATGTTTAGGGGACAGGGTTGGATGGCTGGCTCCCGTATCCGCATCCGTGGGATAAATAGTGTTTCCATTTTTTAGGGCCGACGTTGAAGATGTCCTAAGACCTCACCAATCACCCACCCTCGAGGATGGGATAATGATGATAGTGTATATCATGATGATCCTACATGTTGATTATGATGTTAGCTGATATCACAGTTTTCGCCATGGGTCCTAGCGAGGTCGCTAGCATCTCGCCCTAGGTCTTAACTCGAAACATGCATGAAAAGCACCTCTGACACGTCAGAAATTCAGATGAAGATGATGCCAACTTAAGATTGAAGAAGCATAAAGCCTTTGACAGAAGGACATATCAGCATAATCCCTCCCTTTCATTTCGATGGGCCCAACTCCAAAAACACTTGTACCATTGTAGATTTTTCTAGGGAAAATGGGATTCGAACCGACGACCTATAATCACATAGTCCCTCCAATTCATATTAATTGTCGCTGACTCTATTATTTTTCATATTATTTATTTCCCATCTGATAAGAAAATCAAAACATAATTGAAGGTTGCACTTACCAATGGGTGCGGACCCTCGTACACTCATCACATGGCCAAGCTAGCACATGTGCATGAGTGTGTTGCATAGTAGGTAATTAAGGTGGTTGCTTTCCCTAAGCATAATGTGAGCAAATATAGCGAAATTGACAAAAATATTAGTTAGACCTTATATAAAACGAAGGGGTGAGGGGGGAGTGCTTCCTCTGACTTTACGACCATTGAGAAGATAAAAAGAGGCAGATGTGATAAACCACCTGAACAGTGGCACTTTGGTCGAAGAGATCCAGATTCGTCGAATGCTAACTCTACTAGCTCTGCAAGGACACTATAAAACACACCACAAATAGTTAAATGAAGCTCACACATAGTCACACTTCGCATCCATATGTCGTCGCTGGCCACTACTTCCCCTTTTCCTTTCCCTCCCAAAGCATGATGCCTAGTCCTCTCAAGCTACGCCATTGGCCCTTCCATACTACCCGTTGCTTCCCTACACCACCCTCAATAAAGAGCTACCCAAGTCCCCGTCAATGATGTCATCATGTCGTCTCTATTTTTTCGCTTCTGATCTCAAGCCTCCAAGTGTACGCACGTGTATCACTACCGGGGCGGGTCTCCCCACGGGGACCTAACACGCGTCAAGTGTCCAAGACGAGAAGAAAAGGGCCCCGATGTCGGGATACGAGGTGGGTAACGGGGGCGCTTTTGCTAAGGGAGATGGGAAGCAAGAGTGATCACCTAGCGGGGATGCCCTTAATTGTTGACATCTAGAATAGTGACACAAGAGAACTAGACACCATGGCTATCTTAGCAGCAGAATCAATGATATTATCGTTGCCAAGATAGTCCGAGACAACCCATAAACACTCATGGAACATTCAATAGCTAAACCATCATGTCGAAACATGAATGGCTCCCCAACGACAAAATCCATGTACTTCGCATCACACAATTTTACAACAACGGGGTAACTCCACATCACCACAACCACAAAAAACAAAGTGAAACGTAAATATATATTTTTGAGTAATTGATATCAAATCGGGCTAGAACAAACACCACACAGACAAGCAGGCAGCAGGTGTCACGCAGGCCAGATCAAAAATAAATAAATAAAAGGTGTCACGCACGCACACGCACACGCAGCACGCAGGCTTAGCACAAAGCAGAGGATGGCGAGCGGGCGAGCAGCAGCAAGCAGTCTCCCCGAGTGGTTTGCCTCCCCGCCGTCGTTGCGCTGCCTCGCTTCGCTGGTGCCAGGCGTGCGTGCGGCGTGCCGGGGCAGGGCAAGGAGAGAAGCAGTGCCGCCGGCCGGTTCTTCGCCGCGCCGGCGCGGAGGGGCAGCGTGGAGGGAGTGGCGCTGCCGGCCGCCGCCACCACGCGTCTGTTCGGGAATCGGAGGAGAGGTGGCGCTCGGGAGTGTGGGCCGGGCCGAGGAAACGGCCCGCAGGCCCGAAACCCAAAGCCCTGGCTGAACAGCGATGGTGTCGTTACTCAAGAAAAAAAAAAGCGATGGTGTCAGTGTCAGGCACCTTCAAATACCCCGCCTTGGCGTTGGCGCCCGGCGTAACCGCCTCAACCAACAGCCAACAGACAGAGCTCGCCGGAGCCCCAAGAAACCCCTCCTCCCGCCACCGCGCAGCAGCGCCCACCGCCGGCGACCGATGGACAAGTTCCACGACAGGCAGTACGTGTGGCTGCGGAGCCGCGTGCACGGCAAGTACCTCCACGCCAACATCGACGGGAAGAGCGTCTCCCTCCACCGCCGCCGCGCGGCGCTGAGGGCGGCCTGGGCGGTGCACATCCACCAAGGCGACGCGCCCGAGCCGTACCTGCTCCTCTACAACGCCGCCAACGGCCGCTACCTCGCCGCCACGGCCACGCGGGCGCCGCCCGGCCACATCGGCTTCCGCGCCGAGCAGCGCGACTACGACCAGCCGCAGTTGCAGGCCGTCATGTGGCTGGCCGCCGAGACGGGATTCAGGGACGACGTCCTGCTCCGCAACGCCGGCGGCCGCTACCTCCGCGCCAACGGGAAGTACACCGGCAAGTACCTACGCTTGAAGAACGTCACCGTCGACGGCATCAACAACGTCAGCACCATGATGTACTGGACCGTCGAGCCTATCCCTCTCAGAGACCCGAACAGTCCGCTAGGCCTAGCTCCTCCGACTCTGGTGAGTTCGCCTGAGAGAAATCTCTGGCTCTGTTCTTGCCGAATTTGTGCAGTTCTTGATGTTGGTTGCCAACTCTGCTTCTTGATAAAAAATAACCATGGTTTTCTGCGACTCGACTGCAGGGCCGCAGACCCCGAGAACTCCCCGACATGCTGGGACGCGAGCGAGGGGTGCGGCGGCTGATCCGGTTCGTGCGAGCGAGCGCCGAGGGGGGCTTCGCCGAGGACGGCTGGTCCGAGTTCCATTTCACGGGGAGGTCCGTGTACGAGCTGAGGAACGAGCTGTACAGCCGCATCGGCCCCCACCGCCACCCCCACCCCGACATCCTCCCCTTCGACATCGTCATGTGCGTCCGAGCGGGCCGCTACGGGCGTTTGATCCCGCTCGTCGTCAACCTGCCCCACGGACGCAACGGCGAGACCCTCCAGATTGTCCTGTGCCTGTCCAGGACCCCTGGTGAGAGCTACTCTCCATCTCCCAACTTCCTAATGGTAGTCTTTGACTGAATTTGTTACGCACAGTGTACAGATTTAGGTGTTTGTTTCAGTGGGTGTTAATCTGCTTGTGCTTGAAAATCAGTTTACTTAAACTGTTATGGTCTGACAAACTGTTTACTGAAATTGTTGTAGTCTGAAAAACAGTTAACTGAAACTTTTAGGTGTTTGGAATTGTCTGCAGCTGTTGTTGTCTTGCAGTTTATTGTTCATTTCACAGCAACCTTGATATGGAAAGTGTTGGTTTCATACTACTGTCCTTGATTCAGATAATTTAGTTCCTCTATTTGGTGCTATTCTGTCCCAAGTAAAAACTATGGAACTGAAATAGACGAATCAGTTAATTAAATGTCTTTTCAGCCTTAACAAAGAAGATTGTGGTATCCGTTTTACGCATTGAGCCTATTTCACTTGTGTTGAATAACCTGTGAGCAAAATTCAGGTTCCTAGAATCTAAATTAAATCTAGTTTCTGCACATGAGCTATATTATTGTCCGGTTTTGTACATGAGTTGTACTATTATCGGTCTTGTCATTTTATTTTATTTTGTAAAACTTTGAGATTTACATTACTGGTTTGCTTCCTAGTGATCTTCCTTGCCGAGAAATGTACTGGTGGTCTTGAATCTCTTTCGTGCAGATGTTAGATTTGATATTGCTTACTGCATGAACATGATATTTAGAGTCTTAAAATTCAAAAGAAATATTTAGAGTGTTACTTTAGTGAGTGTTAGTCTGATCGTGCTTGGAAAAAGGATATTATGATATGTTTTGTTAGGGCTTGGGACTTTTCTGACACTGATGTAGTCTTGTAGGAAGGTAAAAGTAGTTGCATGGGAATAGTAGGTGCCAATGCCATGTGGATGTATCAGTCTGTGTACACATGGTAAAAGATGGTCTGAACTCTGAAGCCAGTCGAAACTACTAGTTCCACATTTCTTTTCTTGATTCAGATAATTCAGTTCATCATTTTCATAATATTTTGCCGCTAGTACTCCCTCCGTTCCATATTACTCGTCGCTGGTTTAGTACAACTTTGTACTAAATCAGCGACGACTAATATGGAACGGAGGGAGTAGAAATTATGGAACCTAAAAAGCCAAATCAAGTTCAGTCGTCTCGTTTCATCTTTGCAGAGAAGATACTAAGTTTCTAACTTGATAAGAAAATTCAGATCGATAGTATCCTACTATAGATAGTGCATAAAAGTTTAGTTCCTTGCAAATTATATTGTTTCAGGTTTTGACTACTTGTTCTTGTCATTGATTAATGGTCTGATGCCTAACTGACTCATTATTTCTGCTTATTCAGCCTATGGTAGGCTGCGATACCCGGATGTCCACGCAGAGTAGAGAAAGAACGGAGCAGGAGTCCTGACAGTTCAACTCCTCAGAATTTTGGCTGCCTCGGACACAATGACAGCAGAACTAGACACCTACTTTTACATATAGATTGATATAGGTCGAGAAAACTTATCAGCTCTTGTGTTTCTTCTGCTAGCTAAAACTTGCACTGTTTTGAGTGTTACTCGCGGTTCTATGATTCAGAACTGCTGGGATCGTTGCCTCCAACTGTTCGAGTGTTGCTCTTCTGGCATTCATCTCTGTGGTGCTTCCTGGATGAAGCATTTACCTGTAGGGGTTCTTGCTATGGGTTGATGATCTTCCATTTCTTTTCTGGATGATGATGCACTTCGTATAAATGAAAAGGCAGTGGTTCTTGCCAGTAATGTTGTGAGCTGCTGATAGTGCTTCTAGTTGTGTTGTTTTGAGTGCTGGCAAAGGAGTAGGAAAATGAATTTGTAACGTATGAACAAAATTCAGATTTTATCCAACAGCGCTACAAGAAGAAAACTAGCTTCTGCACATTACATTGTTTTCAGGATTTGAACATAAGCTGCCTTCTTTTTCTTTCGCTGTCTTGTTTGAGCAGACACTAGTTTTCATTCTGCATTTCTCTTAGATGAAGCATCTGACATGAACACTGATTTGGTGGCTCCTGCTGTGAGAGTTGAGCACTTTGTGTCCCCCTTTCTAATCCTGTTTGTTGGTTATGTGCAACAGCACGATTCATTTGTGGTATTCTATTTAGCAATTTACTCTTAAGTAGATCCATCATAGTTCAGAGAGGCTTATTATGAAAAATAAACATGCACGGGTTTTTAACAGGATTCAGTAATCACCAAAATGAAGCTGTAAACTTTGTACTTAGCTACCAAAATGGCTAGCAATTGTCAGTAACGTTTTAATATTCCGAATTCCTGACGATAGTAAGATGACACACTTGGGCCCTGGAACTCAGTCAGTAACTTTGCAGTGCCCAGTCAGCGCTCAGCACAAATGTTGTTATTGCAATTCATAACTAATAACATTCAGCATGCCAACTATTTCTGACAGAAATTGCAGGCATATTTGTTCTTGCTCCTTTGGGGTGTAAAATTCTGAAAGCGGGAAAGATTCTCTGAGATCCCGATAATAACACTGCCATGAAGATTGCTCTTTACACGCTGTTTTTCTGCTCTAGTCTGAATACACTGATCAGTGCAGTTTCTGGAACTAAGGACATGCTCCAGCGAACACTGCTGGCTAGATTGCTGTGGATCTGTTTTCTGAATTTCGTAACGTGGAGACACCCCACTGTTTGGGTGTGGGCACATATTTTTTTTGAAACAGCTTTGCCTCATCAGATTAATTAAGGAGTTTTACAGCAAAGAAAACAAGGGCACATGTGCCAAACAACTGAGACTACTCTCACGGCATAAAAGTCTCAAGTTCTTAGCACCGGCCAAAACCGAGAGGGAAGCCTCCTGTTTGATTTCAGCAAAAACAGCATAAGGCATGGAGGAGACCGCATGGAGGACACGAGTACTGCGCTCGTTCCAAATTTCCCATACCATGAGCAGGAGAAGGGAGGACATAGCCCGGCGTCGTCTGCCTCCAGGAAGGCACAAGGAGGCCCACCACTCTTTGGCCAACGTAAAAACGCTCCAGGAGGCCTTCCAAGACAAGCCAGGATGGAATCATCCTCCAAATGCGCATGGAGTACCGGCAAGTGAAGAGCATGTGTGCGGCCGACTCTCCATGGACTTTGAAAAGTTGACAATCACCCCAATTTGGCCAACCCTGGCGTTGCAGTCTGTCAGTTGTCCATATTATATCTCGAAGCACAAGCCATGGAAACATCTTTCATTTAGGAGGGCCCCCGTTGTTCGACACCAACGGGTTCGTAGTTGTAGGAGCAAGGTCGTCAAACTGGGCCCGGTATGACAAGGCGGCATCATAGACGCCGGAGATATTGAGCGTCCTGACGATTGCGTCAGGAGTGTGATCATGCAGCTGAACGGAGGCCATCCTCTCCTAGAGAGCCATAATTTTTTTTTGAAAGACCCAGCATTTCACTGGCTTTTCATTGATTTAGCAGAGGAGAGTTGCAAGAATTTGGTCAAGTGACCAGGAAGAAAACAGAGGAGGAAACAGATCCTCCCCTTGTACATCTAGGGAACTATCTCACGACCAAATCCCCAAACGGGGTCTCGAGACATGCCGCTCCGGCCAAACGCCATTGCTCCAAATCGCTCCTAATCTCGCTAATTACATCTGAAACTCGCGGCGTGGCGCCTCTGAAAGTGCATGCGTTGCGTTTAAGCCAAATTCGCCAGAGAGTCATTCCCATCAAGGATTGCACCCCTCGCCGAGCGGCCGGAGGAGACCGAAGCACCAGGGAGGTGACGATCTCAGTGGTGGATCTCCCGCTTGTCTCCACGTCTGGCCTTAGAGCCTCGCAACTTCTTCAGGACGCCGCCTGCGTCCAAACCCTTCGCGCAAACGGGCATTCCCAGAATAAGTGCACCGATGATTCTAGGCTTCTGGAGCACAGGGCGCAGAAGTATCCGTTCTCCCATCCTCGACGTTGAAGTCGGTCGTTGCACCACAGCTTATCATGGTGGAGAAGCCAGCAGAACATCTTGACATGCCCCGGCGCCCACGTCTTCCAGATCAGTGGCTTGAAAGAGGTCGTGGGGCGGTCGGAGAACTGGATGGCGTAGGCGGAGCTGGCGGAGTATTCAGAGCTACCGCCGCCCCCCGTCCAAGCGATCTCGTCGGTGATGTCCGGCTGCAGCGTGATTTCTGCCTCTCTAATCGCCCTAGACAGATGGATGCACTGTAGCATGATTGTGTCGTTGATTTCGCCGAGCTGAAGGTCGAGTATCGATCTATCCCCCAGAAGCGCGTCGGCAACACTCCGGTTCTTGCGGATGGAGCGCCTGAATATGTCCGGGAATTGGAGCTTGAGCGGGCGACCACCGAGCCAATTGCAGTGCCAGAAGGTGGCCTGTCGCCCACTGCGCACGGCCACAGTAGTTGCCGACGCGAAGAGCGCCCGATCCTTGTCGTCGCACGGCGATCCCAGCCCCGCCCAAGGCCGGGCTGGGTGTGTCCATGCCATCCACAACCAGCGGAGGCGCAGGGCTCTAGCGAAGTGCTGCAGGTCCGGCACGCCCAGCCCCCCGCGATCAGTCGGGGACGCGACCACCTGCCACCGGACCTTGCACTTGCCTCCGGCGAGCCCATCGTCCTGCGCCCATAGGAACCGCCTGCGGGCCTTGTCGACTTCCTTGAAGAATTTTGCCGGAGCCCGAAGAACTGCAAGTGCGAATGCCGGGAGCGCGGAGGGCACGCACCTGACCAGCACACGGCGCCCCGAGAGTGGCATCAGGCGACCCTTCCATCCCGCTAGTCTGGCTCTAATCCTGTCTAGGAGGTATTGCAGATAGACTAGTCTAATCCTGCCTAGAAACACCGGGATGCCGAGATATATAATGGGGAAGCCCACGATCTGCCCGCCAAAATTCTACAAAACGTGTTGCAGGTCGATGCCAGAGCACCTGATGGGTGCCACGGTCGATTTCGCCCGGTTCAGGTTCAGCCCCGTCACTTTGCCAAAACCCTGCAACAGCTCCATGAGCCACATCCTGTCTACTTGGGTTGACGAAAACGACAGCGTCATCCGCATATAAGCTGACCCGCAGCCCTACCACACCCGTTGGGAGCGGGGCGAGGGCGCCGGCTCGCGTGGCCGCGGCGATCAAGCGGTGAAGAGGATCTATCGCGAGGATAAAGAGGAGAGGGGACAGCGGATCGCCTTGCCGTAAGCCACGCTGGTGCTGGATGATGGCTCCCTCCGCGCCGTTGAGGAGACAGGTTGAGGAAGCCGAGGAGAGGAGCAGCGCCACCCAATCTCTCCACCACGGTGGGAAACCGAGTCATTGCATTAACTCCATAAGATACTCCCAGGGGACGCTGTCAAACGCTTTTGCTATGTCCAGCTTCAGAAGAAGTGCCGGCTTGTGCTTGCGGTGGAGCATCCTCACCATGTTCTAAACGAAGAGGTAGCTGTCATTGATTCCCTTCTTCTTTTGGAAGGCACTTTGGGCAGGGGAGATGAGCTGATCGATGACTTTTGACAGGCGCAGGGAGAGGACTTTGGCAATCAGCTTCGCCACGGAATGTATTAAGCTAATTGGCCGGAAGTCTCCCACTGTGACTGCCCCATCCTTCTTTGGGAGCAAAGCAATCAGCGCTCTGTTCAGCGACGCAAAATCCCCAGCAGCCAGGCGGTGGAACTTGTTGAAAACAACCACAAGATCGTCCTTGATCGTCAGCCAACAAGCTTTGGAGAAGGAGCTAGAGAACCCATCTGGCCCCGGGGGCTTCTCCGCCGGCGACGAGCACACAACTAGGGATGGCAATGGGTTGGGTTTGGGGCGGGTGGAGCTGGTCCAAATCCAACCCATGACCCATCTTCCTACCCTCTTCCCATCCATCAAATTATCCATGGGCACAACTTGTGCCCATGCCCAAGCCCGCTGGATACCCACATACCCATGGAGCTCCATGGGCATAGAAAAGTCAGCATGAAGCCTTCCCAAAGATCAAATTAACTCAACATCATTCACTCACAAATGTCAACATAAGCTACATGCATAAGTAGGCAACAAGTAATACGATGAGTCATTAAGTGTGACATACCAGAGGTTGATTTTGCAGCATATAGCTTATGACACCAGTTGCATATTGTCTGCCATTTCCCATTGATTCGTTATTTCTACTGTCACTGGCATATGGCCCCACATGTCATACGGGTATCCATTGCATATCCATGGAGCACAAACTATAACTGTGCCCAACCCAGCTGTTCGTGGGTATCCATATCCACGGACCCATGGGCAGAAATGTGCTCCATACCCTTGCCCAACCGGGTCGGGTATCCATGGGTATCCAGATCCATGGATAAAATTGCCATCCCTACACACAGCCGCCCAGATTTCAGCCTCGGTGAAAGGATTGTCAAGGCCACTGCTGTCCAGCACCAGCAGGTTGATCGTGCATTCTCTGTTTTTCCTTGTCCCCAATAGCTACTGGAAGTGCTCCTGAATCATCTTCGCCTTGTCTTCGTGGGTTGTGGCGATCAGGCCGTCCCCCTGCAGCTGCTGAATGGAATTTTTCCGTCTTCGCGAGCTGATTTTGGCCTGAAAGAAAGCAGTTTTGGCATCGCCGGCCTTCAGCCATGTAACACGGGAGGCCTGTCTTTTCCTGGCATGCTCCAGTGCCGCAAGGCCAACGATCTTCAACTTGAGCAGCTTCCTGAGGTGAAATTCAGATTGGGTCAGAACTCTTCTCTCCTGGGCCACGTCGAAACGGAGCACCACCTCGGATGCCAAGTGGAACTGAAGTTTTGCGTCACTGAACAGAGTCTTTCCCCATATCTTCAGGTCAGAAGCGGTTCTCTGAAGCTTGGTCTTAAACCTCACAAATGGGCAGTCATGGTTGACAGGCCTCTCCCAGGCCCGAGCCACCGTTTCCTGGAAACGGGGGAAGCGAGGCCAGAAGCTCTCAAATCTGAATCTGGCTTTGCGACGAGGCGAGGCGGCGTTTGCATGCAGGAGCGGGCAGTGATCCGAGCAAGCCGTGGATGCCGCAGTCAAAGTGTGGTTTGGGAATAGGGCCTCCCAGTCCATGTTGCAAAAAAATTTGTCGATGCTCACTAACGTAGGGTTTTGGCGCTCATTGCTCCATGTAAATCTCATGTTTTTGCACTTTATCTCCCTTAGGCCGGCCTGATCTATCGTTGCTCTAAACTTTCCCACCAATGGAGGTGGTGAACCCCATCCGAGATGGTGTCTAGATTGGATCTAGTGGTTCTGGACTCTGCGGCGGCTGGATGAATATTTCATCGACTCCCCTAGGGTTTTGGGAATATTGGGGTATTTATAGAGCAAAGAGGCAGTCTGGGGGGCATCCGAGGTGGGCACAACCCAACAGAGCGCGTCTGGGCCTCCTGGCGCGCCCTGGTGGGTTGTGCCTCCCTCGGGGCACCCTCCAGGCGCAGCCAGGGCCTATTATGTTCCTTCTGGTCCAAAAAAATCTCCTTAAAGTTTCATTGCATTTGGACTCCTTCTGATATTGATTTCCTCCGATGTAAAAAACATGCAGAAAACAGCAACTGGCACTTGGCACTATGTCAATAGTTTAGTACCAAAAATGATATAAAATGACTATAAAATGATTATAAAATATCCAAGATTGATAATATAACATCATGGAACAATCAAAAATTATAGATACGTTGGAGACGTATCAGTAGTCGAACGTCTTCGCGATCCAATCACGATCCGTCTACAAACCCCCGATCAAGTGCTGAACGAACGACACCTCCGAGGTGCACACGTGCGGCTCGGCGACATCCTCTCCTTCTTGATCCAGCAAGCGAGCGAGAGAGAGAGAGAGGAGGTAGATGAAATCTGAACCACGACGGTGTGGTGGTGGTGGTGGCAACATAACTCCGGCAGGGCTTCGCCAAGCGTGTACCGGTGAAACGTGAGAGGAGTTGGGAGAGGCAATGGGCAAGGGTGAAGGGTTGGCTGCCCCCATGCACCTCCCCCATCTATATATAGGCTAGGGGGCAGGGGAGGGCATCCAAAACCCATCTAGGGCCGGACACAAGGTTGAAATCCCTTTAAACTTGGAGATAAGATCTTATCTCTAGATTCAACCCTTTAAATTTAGAGATAACACCTTATCTCTAGATTTAAACAACATTTGCCCTGGGGAATGGGGCGGCCAGACTAAGTGGGCTATAGCCCCACCCCTCGGTCCATGTGGGCCCTTCCTAGGTCATTGGGCCCCACGGTGGAACCCCCGAAACCTTCTAGAACCTTCCCGGTACAATACCGGAAAAACTAAACTTTTTCCGGAGCCCAAAATATGACTTCCCATATATAAATCTTTACCTCCAGACCATTCCAGAGCTCATCGTGATCTCCTGGATCCCATCGGGACTCCGAACAACCTTCGGAGTTTCCACTATTAATATATCAATACTACCCTAGCGCTACCGAGCGTTAAGCGTGCGACCCTACGGGTTCGAGAATCATGTAAACATGACCGAGACACCTCTACATTCAATAACCAATAGCGGGACCTAGATGCCCATATTGGTTCCTACATATTCAATGAAGATCTTATCGGTCGAACCTCGATGTCAAAGATTCAGCTAATCCCATATGTAGTTCCCTTTGTCTATCGGTATGTTACTTGTCGGAGATTCGATTTTCGGTATCTCCATACCTAGTTCAATCTCATTACCGGCAAGTCTCTTTACTCATTCTGTGATACAAGATCCCGTGACTAACTCATTGGTCACATTGCTTGTAAGCTTGTTGTTATGTTGTATTACCGAGTGGGCCCTGAGATACATCTCCGTCATACGGAGTGACAAATCCCAGTCTTGATCCATGCCAACTCAACAGACACCCTCGAACATACCTGTAGAGCACCTTTATAGTCTTCCAGTTATGTTGCAACGTTTGGTACACACAAGGTACTCCTCCGGTGTCAGTGAGTTGCATGATCTCATGGTCATAGGAACATATACTTGACATGCAAAAAACGATATCAATAAACTTGACACGACCACATGCTACGTTTATAGTTTGGGTCTTGTCCATCACATCATTCTCCTAATGATGTGATCCCGTTATCAAATGACAACTCATGTCCATGGCTAGGAAACCATAGCCATCTTTGATCAACGAGCTAGTCTAGTAGAGGCTCACTAGGGACACGTTGTTGTCTATGTATCCACACATGTATTTGAGTTTCCGATCAATACAATTCTAGCATGGATATATAATAAACGATTGTCGTGAACAGGGAAATATGATAATAACTAATTTATTATTTCCTCTAGGCCATATTTCCAACAGTCTCCCACTTGCACTAGAGTCAATAATCTAGTTCACATTGCCATGTGATTAACACTCATAGTTCACATCACCATGTGACTAACATCCAAAGAGTTTACTAGAGTCAATAACTCTAGTCCACATCACCATGTGATTAACACTCAATGAGTTCTGGGGTTTGATCATGTTATGCTTGTGAGAGAGGTTTTAGTCAACAGGTCTGCAACATTCAGATCCGCATGTACTTCGCAAATCTCTATGTCATATTGTAGATGCTGCTACCACGCTTCACTTGGAGCAAATGGTTGCTCCACTATACGTATCTGGTTTGCTACTCAGAGTCATCCGGATAGGTGTTAAAGCTTGCATCGACGTAACCCTTTACACTAAACTCTTTATCACCTCCATAACTGAGACACATTTCCTTATTCCTCCAAGGATAATTTTGACCGCTATCCAGTGATCCACTCCTGGATCACTCTTGTACCCCCCTTACCAGACATGTGGCAAGGCATGCATTAGGTGTGGTACATAGCATGGCATACCGTATAGAGCCTATGGCTGAGGCATAGGGGACGACCTTCGCCATTTTTCTTTCTTCTGCTGTGGTCGAGCTTTGAGTCTTACTCAGCTTCACACCTTACAACTCAGGCAAGAACTCCTTCTTGGACTGATCCATTTTGAACTTCTTCAAAATCATGTTAAGGTATGTGCCCTGTGAAAGTCTTATCAGGCGTCTTGATCTATCTCTATAGATCTTGTTGCCCAATATGTAAGCAGCTTTACCCATATCTTCCTTTGAAAAACTCCTTTCAAACAACCCTTTATGCTTTTCAGAAATTCTACATCATTCCGATCAACAATAGATGGCGGCATCATCGACATAGAGCGAGGTGCGCGGGAAAGGGCGACTCCCACGCAGCCGATGCAAGTCATCGTGGCGGGTGGCAATCTCAAGAATGTGCTGCAGGTGATTAATGGCGAGCATGAAGAGGAGGGGCGACAATGGGTCGCCCTAATGCAAGCAACGTCCATGAGCGAGAGGCTGACCCGGGATCCCACTAAGGATGACTCTGGACGAGGCAGAACACCATAATGCAGCAAGCAAATCTCTGAAACGCGAAGGAAAACCCAACCGCCGCAATAGGTCAAACATGTACTCTTAGCTGACATAGCCAAAGGCTTTCTTGATGTTGAGCTTGCACAACAGGGCCAAGTTTTTGTGTGCTAGAGCCTACGAGCATAGTTGTGAACAAAAAAGGAAGTTGTGTGGATGATCCTTGTCTTGATAAAAGCACTCTGAGCTTGGGAGGTGAGCTCGTTCATGAAAGGAGCAAGCCGGGAGGCCATCATCTTGGCAATGATTTTTGCCCAAGCTCTCACACATACATGTATACTTGCTTCCTAATTGTCCTCTTATCATAAGAAATTAGTACATTGAATTGATTTGCCCCTCCTAACATTACATGAGACGATTAGCCCCCTTTTATCTCGAATTTCTAGTTTCTTTTAGCAAAACATAATATAGAAGAAGACACATATACCACCATTGCCAAGAGAAGAAGAAGAAAATGGGACAAACCACTTAAACAATGGCTCGCTCGTCAAACTCTAAGAGCATCTCCAATAGATGGTCCAAAATTTGGCGGTCCAAAACCGGAGATCTAAAATTTGAACCGCCAAAAAGTGCGTTTTGGAGCTCTGAAAAAAGCTCAAGTCCAACAGATGATCCAAATTTGCAACTCCAATAGATGGTCCAAAATGAAGATGAAAAAAAATATGAAAACGGCCGCGCGGCTGCTGCCAGCCACTGTTCAGCCGCGGTTTTGCATTGAAATTGCAACTAAAATTTGAAAATAAAGTGCATCATCATAGTTTTAATCAAAAGTGCATCACCATCATAGTATCAAATTCGTCTACCAAAAGAGCATCGTCTCAATTAGAATTTTTGGCCCTAGAAATTGAAATGCACATTAATATTACTCATGCGGGTCATCAACACCACCGGTGTTGTGAACCGTGATACGATCATCATCTCCACCACCGTCTTTGTCGACGTTCTCAACAAGCGGTGAACTCTCATTGCCGTGAGCACCACCGGAACCATCTTCATTGCGTCCCATGTTGCCGCCATATCCACCTCCAACGCCACTCATGTTGCCGCCATAGCCACCTCCCAAGCCACCCATCATGTTGCCGGCAAAAGCACCTCCCATGCCGCCAAAGCCACCTCCCATGTTGCCACCGAAGCCACCTCCCATGTTTCCGCCAAATGCACCACTCATGGAACCTCCAATCATGTTCATGTAACCACCCATGGCACCTCCCATGGCACCACCCATGGCACCACCCATGGCATCTCCCATGCCTCCTCCCATGGCACCTCCCATGCCTCCTCCCATCATCATTTGCCTCATGAGCATTTGCTTCTTCATGAGCATTTCATCGCGACAAAGTTCAACATATGCCTTTGCCTTGGCATCAAGAGTTGATGTGTCCACAAACATAAACTTGAGTGTCCTCTCTTCTACCATCTTCCTCTCGTCGGCCGCGGCCTTCTTCTCCTCTAGGTCCACCTTCCTCTCCTCGGTCGCGGCCAACCTCTCCTCGGCTGCCGCCCTCTTCTCCTCGGCCGCCGCCCTTCGCTGCTCGGCCTCACTCCTCTCCTCTATTTCCTTGAGCTTCAACATTCTTTTCTCTTTGGCATACTCTTTCCTTGCCGTGACAATGGCATCAAATCCTTCCTTGAGATCATTGTCTCCGGCCTTGGTTCCCTTCGCTTTCTTGTTTCCATCAGGCCTATACGATTTTGTCGTAGAGTGAGGAGTGGGGCTCGTCTCCTCATTGTCGACATCTTCTTCATCCTCAACCAACACACTCTTCTTCTTCGACGGTTCAAAAGTCTCTCTAGTTTTCCACTTCTCCACATCCTTGAGCTCTTTGTAGAAATGATGAAAAGTGAAAGCTTTTCCTTTCCTTTTCTTCTTCTCGCCTTTCATGTTCCTCTCCCGAATCAATCCTTGTGCAATCATTTTCTACAATAAAACATATCATCATCAACATGTTAAACAAAGAGGAAATATTTGACAAAGCATGGACGAAGAGGAAATATTTACCGAATCACTATCACCGCAACCACTTGGGTTCATGCGAGCAATGTTTGACAAGCGACCGGCCCACTTTGAGCATTCGGCGTTGATGGTGGACCAGCGTTGGCGTAGAGAGTCGCTCGAACGGAAGATACCACTTGTGTTGTGATACGTCTCCAACGTATCTATAATTTTTGATTGCTCCATGCTATATTATCTACTGTTTTGGACTATATTGGGCTTTATTTTCCACTTTTATATTATTTTTGGGACTAACCTATTAACCGGAGGCCCAGACCAGAATTGCTGTTTTTTGCCTATTTCAGTGTTTCGAAGAAACGGAATATCAAACGGAGTCCAAACGGAATGAAACCTTTGGGAACGTGATTTTCTCACCGAACGTGATCCAGGAGACTTGGACCCTACTCCAAGGAATCAAAGAGGCGGTCACAAGGGTGGGGGGGTGCCCCCCTAGGGCGCGACCCCTGCCTCGTGGGCCCCTCGGTGCTCCACCGACGTACTCCTTCCTCCTATATATATACCTACGTACCCCCAAACAATTAGATACGGAGCCAAAAGCCTAATTCCACCATCGCAACTTTCTGTATCCACGAGATCCCATCTTGGGGCCTGTTCCGGATCTCCGCCGGAGAGGGGCGTCATCATGGAGGGCTTCTACATCATCATAGCCTCTCCGATGAAGTGTGAGTAGTTTACCTCAGACCTTCGGGTCCATAGTTATTAGCTAGATGGCTTCTTCTCTCTTTTTGGATCTCAATACAATGTTCTCCCCCTCTCTCGTGGAGATCTATTCGATGTAATCTTCTTTTTGCGGTGTGTTTGTTGAGACCGATGAATTGTGGGTTTATGATCAAGTCTATCTATGAATAATATTTGAATCTTCTCTGAATTATTTTATGTATGATTGGTTATCTTTGCAAGTCTCTTCGAATTATCAGTTTGGTTTGGCCTACTAGATTGGTTTTTCTTGCCATGGGAGAAGTGCTTAGCTTTGGGTTCAATCTTGCGGTGTCCTTTCCCAGTGACAGAAGGGGCAGCAAGGCACGTATTGTATTATTGCCATCGAGGATAACAAGATGGGGTTTATATCATATTGCATGAATTTATCCCTGCACATCATGTCATCTTGCTTAAAGCGTTACTCTATTTTTAACTTAATACTCTAGATGCATGCTGGATAGCGGTCGATGAGTGGAGTAATAGTAGTACGTAGATGCAGGCAGGAGTCGTTCTACTTGTCTCGGACGTGATACCTATATACATGATCATACCTAGATATTCTCATAACTATGCTCAATTCTGTCAATTTCTCAACAGTAATTTGTTCACCCACCGTAGAATACTTATGCTCTTAAGAGAAGCCACTAGTGAAACCTATGGACCCCGGGTCTATTCTCATCATATCAATCTCCATCACTTTATTATTGCTTTTCTTTTACTTTTGCCTTTTTCTTTTTACTTTGCATCTCTATACCAAAAATACCAAAAATATTATCTATCATCTCTATCAGATCTCACTCTCGTAAGTGACCATGAAGGGATTGACAACCCCTAATCGCGTTGGTTGTGAGGAGCTATTGTTTTTGTGTAGGTATGAGGGACTTGCGCGTGGCCTCCTACTGGATTGATACCTTGGTTCTCAAAAACTGAGGGAAATACTTATGCTACTTTGCTGCATCATCCTCTCCTCTTCGGGGAAATCTAACGCAGTGCTCAAGAGGTAGCAAGAAGAATTTCTGGCGCCGTTGCCGGGGAGTCTACGCAAAAGTCAACATACCAAGTACCCATCACAATCCCTATCTCCCGCATTACATTAGTTGCCATTTGCCTCTTGTTTTCCTCTCCCCCACTTCACCCTTGCCGTTTTATTCGCCCTCTCTTTCCCTTTCTCCTCCTCTCTTTTCCGTTTGCCTTTGTTTGCTTGCCTTTTGTTTGCTCATGTGTTGGATTGCTTGTTTGTCGCGATAGCTCAAGATAATACCAAATTGTGTGACTACACCAATACCAACAATAATGATTTCCTTAGCACTCCGATTGCTCCTCTTGCCAATACTGAATCTTGTGAAATCAATACTGCTTTGTTGAATCTTGTTATGAAAGATCAATTCGCTGGCCTTCCTAGTGAAGATGCCGCTACTCATCTGAATAGCTTCATTGATTTATGTGATATGCAAAAGAAGAAAGATGTCGATAATGATATTGTTAAATTGAAGCTATTTCCTTTTCGCTTAGAGATCGTGCTAAAGCTTGGTTTTCGTCTTTGCCTAAAAATAGTATTGATTCTTGGAACAAGTGCAAAGATGCTTTTATCTCTAAATATTTTCATCCCGCTAAGATCATCTCTCTTAGAAACGACATTATGAATTTTAAGCAACTTGATCATGAACATGTTGCACAAGCTTGGGAGAGAATGAAATTAATGATACGTAATTGCCCTACTCATGGTTTGAATTTGTGGATGATTATACAAAAAAATTATGCTGGATTGAATTTTGCTTCTAGAAATCTTTTAGATTCGGCCGCGGGAGGCACTTTTATGGAAATCACTTTTGGAGATGATACTAAACTCCTAGATAATATTATGGTTAATTATTCTCAATGGCACACTGAAAGATCTACTAATAAAAAAGTGCATGTGATAGAAGAAATTAATGTTTTGAGTGGAAAGATGGATGAACTTATGAAATTGTTTGCTACTAAGAGTGTTTCTTCTGATCCTAATGATATGCCTTTGTCTACTTTGATTGAGAATAATAATGAATCTATGGATGTGAATTTTTTTGGTAGGAATAATTTTGGTAACAACGCGTATAGAGGGAATTTTAATCCTAGGCCTTATCCTAGTAATCCTTCTAATAATTATGGAAATTCCTACAACAACTCTTATGGAAATTTTAATAAGATGCCCTCTGAATTTGAGAATAGTGTTAAAGAGTTTATGAATTCACAAAAGAATTTTAATGCTTTGCTTGAAGAGAAATTGCTTAAGATTGATGATTTGGCTAGGAACGTTGATAGAATTTCTCTTGAGGTTGATTCTTTAAAGCTTAGATCTACTCCTCCTAAGCATGATATCAATGAGTCTCTCAAAGCCATGAGAATTTCCATTGATGAGTGCAAGGAAAGAACTGCTAGGATGCGTGCTACGAAAGATGCCTTTATTAAAGCGTGTTCTTCCAATTCCTATGAAAATCAAGATGAAGATCTAAAAGTTATTGATGTGTCCCCTATTAAATCTTTGTTTTGCAATATGAATATTGATGAAACTGAATATGATCTTCCTTTACCTAGAAGGCGTTCCAAAAATTCGGAGTATTTAGATCTTGATGATGAAATTGATGAAAGTGGGATTGAAAGAAATAAAACCCTAGATGTTGATAAACCCACTATATTGGATTTCAAGGAATTTAATTATGAAAGTTTCTCTTTAATTGATTGTATTTCCTTGTTGCAATCCGTGCTAAATTCTCCTCATGCTTATAGTCAAAATAAAGCCTTTACCGAACATATCGTTGATGCCTTGATGCAATCTTATGAAGAAAAACTTAAGTTGAAAGTTTCTATCCCTAGAAACCTTTATGATGAGTGGGAACCTACTATTAAAATTAAAATTAAAGATCATGAGTTTTATGCTTTATGTGATTTGGGTGCTGGTGTCTCTACTATTCCCAAAACTATGTGTGATTTGCTAGATTTCCGTGATTTTGATGATTGCTCTCTAAACTTGCATCTTGCGGATTCCACTATTAAGAAACCTATGGGAAGAATTAATGATGTTCTTATTGTTGCAAATAGGAATTATGTGCCCATAGATTTTATCGTTCTTGATATAGATTGCAATCCTTCTTGCCCTTTTATTCTTGGTAGACCTTTCCTTAGAACGATTGGTGCAATTATTGATATGAAGGAAGGGAATATTAGATTCCAATTTCCATTAAAAAAGGGCATGGAACACTTACCTAGATAGAAAATAAAATTAACATATGAATCTATCATGAGAGCCACTTATGGATTGCCTACCAAAGATGGCAATACCTAGATCTATCCTTGCTTTTATGCCTAGCTAGGGGCGTTAAACGATAGCGCTTGTTGGGAGGCAACCCAATTTTATTTTTAGTTTTTTGTTTTTTTTCTTCTGTTGAGGAATAAATAATCCATCTACCTTCTGTTTAGATGTGGTTTTATTTTTTAATTAGTGTTTGTGCCAAGTTAGACCTATAGGATCTTCTTGGATGATAGTTATTTGATCTTGCTGTAATTTCCAGAAACTTTGTGCTCAGTGCCCGAATTGTTAAAAAACACCAGAACGTGATAAAATACTGATTCCAATTGCTGCTGATCAATAAAAAAAATTTCTAGGTCTTCCTATTTTGGTAGATTGTTTGGAGTTCTAGAAGTTTGCGTTAATTACAGATTACTACAGACTGTTCTGTTTTTGACAGATTCTGTTTTTCGTGTGTTGTTTGCTTATTTTGATGACTATATGGCTAGTAAAATAGTTTATAATCCATAGAGAAGTTGGAATACAGTAGGTTTAACACTAATATAAATAAAGAATGAGTTCATTACAGTACCTTGAAGTGGTCTTTTGTTTTCTTTCGCTAACGGAGCTCATGAGATTTCTATTGAGTTTTGTGTTGTGAAGTTTTCATGTTTTGGGTGAATTCTTTTGATGGATTATGGAACAAGGAGTGGCAAGAGCCTAAGCTTGGGGATGCCCATGGCACCCCCAAGATAATCTAAGGACACCAAAAATTCAAAGCTTGGGGGTGCCCCGGAAGGCATCCCCTCTTTCGTCTACTTCCATCGGTAATTTTACTTGGAGCTATATTTTTATTCACCACATGATATGTGTTTTGCTTGGAGCGTCTTGTATTATTTGAGTCTTTGTTTGTTAGTGTGGCATAATCATCCTTTCTGTACACACCTTTTGAGAGAGCCATACATGATTTGGAATTTGATAGAATACTCTATGTGCTTCACTTATATCTTTTGAGCTGTATAGTTTTGCTCTAGTGCTTCACTTATATCTTTTGAGCTTTATAATTTTGCTCTATGTGCTTCACTTAGATCTTTTAGAGCAAGGTGGTGGATTTGTTTTAAAGAAACTATTGATCTCTCATGCTTCACTTAGATTATTTTGAGAGTCTTTAATAGCATGGTAAATTGCTTAATAATAATAATATGCTTGGTATTCAAGATTTGTGAAACTTTCTTTTGAGTGCGTTGAATACTAAGAAAAGATTGATGCTTGATCATTGTTTTGAGATATGAAGATGGTGATATTAGAGTCATGCTAGTTGAGTAGTTGTGAATTTGAGAAAAATACTTGTGTTAAAGTTTGTGATTCCCGTAGCATGCACATATGGTGAACCGTTATGTGATGAAGTCGGAGCATGATTTATTTATTGATTGTCTTCCTTATGAGTGGCAGTCGGGGACGAGCGATGGTCTTTTCCTACCAATCTATCCCCATGCGCGTGATACTTTGCTTTGATAACTTCTAAATTTTTGCAATAAATATATGAGTTCTTTATGACTAATGTTGAGTCCATGGATTATACGCACGTTTTCCCATCATTCCACCATTGCTAGCCTCTCTAATACCACGCACCTTTCACCGTTATCATACACCCACCATATACCTTCCTCAAAACAGCCACCATACCTACCTATCATGGAATTTCCATAGCCATTCCGAGATATATTGCCATGCAACTTTCCACCGTTCCGTTTATTATGACACGCTCCATCATTGTGATATTGCTAGCATGATCATGTAGTTGACATCGTATTTGTGGCAAAGCCACCGTTCATAATTCTTTCATACATGTCACTCTTGATTCATTGCATATCCCGGTACACCACCGGAGGCATTCATATAGTCATATTTTGTTCTAAGTATTGAGTTGTAATTGTTGAGTTGTAAGAAAAATAAAAGTGTGATGATCATCATTTTTTAGAGCATTGTCCCAAGTGAGGAAAGGATGATGGAGACTATGATTCCCCCACAAGTCGGGATGAGACTCCGGATGAAAAAAAAAAGAGAAAAGAGGCCATAAAAAAGGCCCAAATAAAAAAATGAGAGAAAAAGAGAGAATGGACAATGTTACTATCCTTTTACCAAACTTGTGCTTCAAAGTAGCACCGTGATCTTCATGATAGAGAGTCTCTCATTTTGTCACTTTCATATACTAGTGGGAATTTTTCATTATAGAACTTGGCTTGTATATTCCAATGGGCTTCCTCAAATGCCCTAGGTCTTCGTGAGCAAGCGAGTTGGATGCACACCCACTTAGTTTCTTTTGTTGAGCTTTCATATACTTATAGCTCTAGTGCATCCGTTGCATGGCAATCCCTACTCGCTCACATTGATATCTATTGATGGGCATCTCCATAGCCCGTTCATACGCCTAGTTGATGTGAGACTATGTTCCCCTCTTTTTGTCTTCTCCACAACCACCATTCTATTCCACATATAGTGCTATATCCATGGCTCACGCTCATGTATTGCGTGAAGATCGAAAAAGTTTTGAAAATGTTAAAGTATGAAACAATTGCTTGGCTTGTCATCGGGGTTGTGCATGATTTAAATACTTTGTGTGGTGAAGATAGAGCATAGCCAGACTATATGATTTTGTAGGGATAACTTTCTTTGGCCATGATATTTTGAGAAGACATAATTGCTTTGTTAGTATGCTTTAAGTATTATTATTTTTATGTCAACATGAACTTTTGTCTTGAATATTTTGGATCTGAATATTCATACCACAATTAAGAAGATTTACATTGAAATTATGCCAAGTAGCATTCCGCATCAAAAATTCTCTTTTTATCATTTACCTACTCGAGGATGAGCAGGAATTAAGCTTGGGGATGCCTGATACGTCTCCAACGTATCTATAATTTTTGATTGCTCCATTCTATATTATCTACTGTTTTGGACTATATTGGGCTTTATTTTCCACTTTTATATTATTTTTGGGACTAACCTATTAACCGGAGGCCCAGTGCCACCTCTTGAGCACTGCGTTGGATTTCCTCGAAGAGGAGAGGATGATGCAGCAAAGTAGCGTAAGTATTTCCCTCAGTTTTTGAGAACCAAGGTATCAATCCAGTAGGAGGCCATGCGCAAGTCCCTCGTACCTACACAAAAACAATAGCTCCTTGCAACCAACGCGATTAGGGGTTGTCAATCCCTTCACGGTCACTTACGAGAGTGAGATCTGATAGAGATGATAGATAATATTTTTGGTATTTTTGGTATAGAGATGCAAAGTAAAAAGTAAAAGGCAAAAGTAAAAGCAAAGCAATAATAAAGTGATGGAGATTGATATGATGAGAATAGACCCGGGGGCCATAGGTTTCACTAGTGGCTTCTCTTAAGAGCATAAGTATTCTACGGTGGGTGAACAAATTACTGTTGAGAAATTGACCGAATTGAGCATAGTTATGAGAATATCTAGGTATGATCATGTATATAGGCTTCACGTCCGAGCCAAGTAGACCGACTCCTGCCTGCATCTACTACTATTATTCCACTCATCGACCGCTATCCAGCATGCATCTAGAGTATTAAGTTAAAAACAGAGTAACGCCTTAAGCAAGATGACATGATGTAGATGGATAGTTTCATGCAATATGATAGAAACCCCATCTTGTTATCCTCGATGGCAACAATACAATACGTGCCTTGCTGCCCCTTCTGTCACTGGGAAAGGACACCGCAAGATTGAACCCAAAGCTAAGCACTTCTCCCATGGCAAGAAAAACCAATCTAGTAGGCCAAACCAAACTTATAATTCGAAGAGATTTGCAAAGATAACCAATTGTACATAAAAGAATTCAGAGAAGATTCAAATATTATTCATAGATAGACTTGATCATAAACCCACAATTCATCGGTCTCAACAAACACACCGCAAAAAGAAGATTACATCGAATAGATCTCCACAAGAGAGGGGGAGAACATTGTATTGAGATCCAAAAAGAGAGAAGAAGCCATCTAGCTAATAACTATGGACCCGAAGGTCTGAGGTAAACTACTCACACTTCATCGGAGAGGCTATGATGATGTAGAAGCCCTCCGTGATGACGGCCCTCTCCGGCGGAGCTCCGGAACAGGCCCCAAGATGGGATCTCGTGGATACAGAAAGTTGCGGCGGTGGAATTAGGTTTTTGGCTCCGTATCTGATCGTTTGGGGGTACGTAGGTATATATAGGAGGAAGGAGTACGTCGGTGGAGCATTGAGGGGCCCACGAGGAAGGGGGCGCCCCCACCCTCATGACCGCCTCTTTGATTCCTTGGAGTAGGGTCCAAGTCTCTTGGATCACGTTCCCGAAGGTTTCATTCCGTTTGGACTCCGTTTGATATTCCGTTTCTTCGAAACACTGAAATAGGCAAAAAAACAGCAATTCTGGGCTGGGTGATACGTCTCCAACATATCTATAATTTTTGATTGCTCCATGCTACATTATCTACTGTTTTGGACTATATTGGGCTTTATTTTCCACTTCTATATTATTTTTGGGACTAACCTATTAACCAGAGGCCAAGCCCAAAATTGCTGTTTTTTGCCTATTTCAGTATTTCGGAGAAATAGAATATCAAACGGAGTCCAAACGGAATGTAACCTTCGGGAACGTGATTTTCTCACCGGACGTGATCCAGGAGACTTGGATCCTACTCCAAGGAGTCAAAGAGGCGGTCACGAGGGTGGGGGGCGTGCCCCCCTGCCTCGTGGGCCCCTCGGTGCTCCACCGACGTACTCCTTCCTCCTATATATACCTATGTACCCCCAAACGATCAGATACGGAGCCAAAAACCTAATTCCACCGCCGCAACTTTCTGTATCCACGAGATCCCATCTTGGGGCCTGTTCCGGAGCTCCGCCGGAGAGGGCCGTCATCACGGAGGGCTTCTACATCATCATAGCCCTCCGATGAAGTGTGAGTAGTTTACCTCAGACCTTCGGGTCCATAGTTATTAGCTAGATGGCTTCTTCTCTCTTTTTGGATCTCAATACAATGTTCTCCCCCTCTCTCGTGGAGATCTATTCGATGTAATCTTCTTTTTGTGGTGTGTTTGTTGAGACCGATGAATTGTGGGTTTATGATCAAGTCTACTATGAATAATATTTGAATTTTCTCTGAATTCTTTTATGTATGATTGGTTATCTTTGCAAGTCTCTTTGAATTATCAGTTTGGTTTGGCCTACTAGATTGGTTTTTCTTGCCATGGGAGAAGTGCTTAGCTTTGGGTTCAATCTTGCGGTGTCCTTTCCCAGTGACAGAAGGGGCAGCAAGGCACGTATTGTATTGTTGCCATCAAGGATAACAAGATGGGGTTTATATCATATTGCATGAATTTATCCCTGTACATCATGTCATCTTGCTTAAAGCGTTACTCTGTTTTTAACTTAATACTCTAGATGCATGCTGGATAGCGGTTGATAAGTGGAGTAATAGTAGTAGATGCAGGCAGAATTCAGTCTACTTATCTCGGACGTGATGCCTATATACATGATCATACCTAGATATTCTCATAACTATGTTCAATTCTGTCAATTGCTCAACAGTAATTTGTTCACCCACCGTAGAATACTTATGCTCTTGAGAGAAGCCACTAGTGAAACCTATGGCCCCGGGTCTACTCTCATCATATCAATCTCCGTCACTTTATTATTGCTTTGCTTTTACTTTTGCCTTTTACTTTTTACTTTGCATCTCTATACCAAAAATACCAAAAATATTATCTATCATCTCTATCAGATCTCACTCTCGTAAGTGACCATGAAGGGATTGACAACCCCTAATCGCGTTGGTTGCGAGGAGCTATTGTTTTTGTGTAGGTACGAGGGACTTGCGCGTGGCCTCCTACTGGATTGATACATTGGTTCTCAAAAACTGAGGGAAATACTTACGCTACTTTGCTGCATCATCCTCTCCTTTTCGGGGAAATCCAACGCAGTGCTCAAGAGGTAGCATGTTGCGCTCATCGAAATACTCCTTGATGTGTTTCCAATAGGTGCTCACCATTTGGTCGCTTCCAATGCTTGCATCTTGAGAGATTTTCTTCCAAGCGATGCATATCAACACATCCTCCGCGGTGCTATAATTTCCACTTCTTCCCTTGACAATGAAGCCCTCATCGTCCACATCAAGATTGTCATCATCATATTGGGTTTCATATTCTTGTGACTCATATATGTAATCATCATTTGCCACATTTGTTGCGTGCATGAAAGCTTCATCATCAACACTACAATTGCATGCACAAACAATTAAGAACACAAAAAATTTGAAACAACAAATGAGAGCACAAACGGGAGCACAACCGCAAAATGTATACCTTTGCGACATTTCGTCGAACATGTTGGAGGCGGTGGCCATCGGCGTGGCCACATCTTCCTCCATGGCCGGCGGTGGCGGCGGGGGAGGTTGAGGAATGGATGTGTGGCTGCTGGAGGAGGCTGCCGGCCGCACCGTCTGCGAGTCGTCGCCCCGAGCCGCCGCGGTCTCCTTAGAGACCTTCGCCGGCCGCGTAGAACTGTCGGCCGGGTTGTGGCTGCGGTTGGTCGGCCGTTTGACGCTGCCTCCTCGTCCCTTCGCCGGCTTCGCCGCCTGCGCGGTGGCCACCGGCCGGGGCGGCGTCAATCCGGGCCGGCGGGCGCGGGGGGCGGCATGGCCGCGGTTGCGGGCGAGATGGCAGCGGCGGCGGCCACGTGGGTCAGCCCACCAGCTGCGGCGGCGGCGGAGAAGGCGGCGGGGTCGTCGGCATCGGCCATGGCGGCGCCGGACGGCGGGGGGCGGCGGCCGCCAGGAGGGTCGCGGGCGGGCGGGAAAGGAAATGAAGTGGTGGTTGGGCGTTCGCGGGTGGCGGCTAGTTTTGGACCAGATACATCTCGTGATGTATATTTACACCGCGAGGTGTTGTATTTTACATCACGAGGAGGCAACGGTTCAATTTTGTTTGCATATGGACCATTTATTGGAGCAGCGTTTTTTGCCCCAGACGATCCAAAAGTTAGGTATTTTTACATTTGGACCGTCTATTGGGATGCTCTAACTCCACTAGCTCCACACCAACACTATAAAGCATCACCACACATACTCAAATAGAGTTGAGAGGCTCTTGTTCATTGAGTCACTACCCCCAACGTCATGCATGGTGGCGTCATGCCAAATAGAAATCTTGAAAGTCTAGAACTAAAAACACATCCAACATGTTGCCTCTTCCACCTATTGGGGTCGGAATAACCACGAGGGGCAACAAAATAGAATCAATATGAGGGTGAAAAACTAACTTCATGGCGATGCCCTTGATGACCACATACAGACAGTCTGATTTTATCGATTAACTAAGCAACCTAAATTAAATTAAAGGAACATAAATAATTATGAAAATAATCCAATAAATGAAAATATACATCAACATAGATGCTCATAGGGGTAGGGTGTGCGTGTGTGCGTTCATAGGGGTGAATGTATGCACGTGTATAGAATCACTTGCGTTTGTACTGTGTTAAAAAAACATTCATGTGAGACGTCGTCCCTTTATCCAAACCTTTTTCACATCTCGGCTTTTATAGGATTTGGTAGATAAGATCAACATGCACATCTTGGATTTTCCTAAATGACTTCGAAGAACATGCATGAGTTGCCCACTATGGAATCCTAAGATCGTTGGGGCTCTCCCTTTGAATTGCAGGTCATCAAACCGCCTTTATGTTACCGTGGCGTCAAGGAAGATGACCAAAAGCACAACAATAATGAATGAAGATGGCAAAGCAAGCCTGATTACTCGGTCCTCGACGGGGAATTGCTCTATTAGGGATGGTTTGGGCTCATTTTGCTCCCTGAGGGGTTGTTGATGTCCAAATGTTTCCTTGTCGGGGTTTCGTGGGTCCATTGTGGAAATAGCCTTTCGCCCCATTCTATAAATAAGGCCAACATCATGTCCATACAAAAGTTGAAAGTTCAACAATAAAGAGGATTCTGCTGGATAAGTATACAAGAAACAGAGAAAAGACCACCAAATGGCCACATACGCATGGGGCCTATTGTCCACCGTACCTGAACCCCATGAAA
Source organism: Triticum urartu (assembly GCF_003073215.2). Lineage (NCBI taxonomy): Eukaryota > Viridiplantae > Streptophyta > Magnoliopsida > Poales > Poaceae > Triticum > Triticum urartu. The sequence goes on along the minus strand of NC_053028.1, from coordinate 75,002,862 downwards.
CCCCGTAAAAGTGCGTACAGATTGGATATGATTCCCACAAAGCCCATCGAGACCAGTAACCAAACTCTGAATCCCCATGAATCCACGCACAGTCACACTTCACATTCATACGTTGCTTGTGATCACTACTTCCTTTTTCCTCCCTTTCCCATGCATGATGCCTAGTCATCTCAAGCTATGGCATTGACCCTGCCACATTGCTCATCGCCTCGATAGTCCACCCTCACCAAGGAGCAACCCAAGCCCCGGTCGACGTTGTCATCCCGCTGCCACTGTTTTTTTGCTTTCGGCCTCAAGCCTTTAGGCTTACACACATGCATCACTAGGTGGTTCTGACAGCCGGTGCGGGTCTCCTCACGAGGAACAAATAGCTGTCAAGGGTCCGGGACGAGAAGAAAACAACCCTGACGCTGAGATACGAGGTGGGTGACAGGAGCGCTTTTGCTCCACGGGGACAGAGAAGAAAGACTGATCCTTGGCCGAGGATGTCCGTGTTGACATCTTAAATAGTAAAACAAGAGCACTATACAACATGACAATCACAGTAACACCAATAATATTATCGCTGTCAAGACACCCTTTTATTTTTTGCGGGCATAAGACACACATGAACATCCATTGAACGTAAGTCGTTAAACCATCATGCCAAAACACGAATGCCACATCAGAGCAACTCCAATGGGGCGACCCATTTTATCCGTTTGGATCATCCGGACAGAAAAGAAGGCCCAACGAAGCGACCCAAATAGACATGGTGTCCGCCCGCTGTCCGCTTACTGTCCGTCCCGGACCCAAATTGAACGCAAATATGGAAACAAATGGGTCCGCGGCGGACAAAAGCGAGCGCTCCCATCGTCCGCTCCCATCCGCCTGGTGGCCTCTCGTGTCCGCCATGGCCACACAAACCAGCGACCCGCGCCTTCCCCTTTTCTTCCCACAAACCGAGGGCCGCAGAAGCTAACTACGGCGGCGGCGAGCTCGGGGCCGGGCGCGGCGTTCCTGGACCAGAGCTCGGGGAGGGAATCGAGCTCCCTCCCATGGCCACCAGGGTCCTCGACACGCTCGCCGTCGCAGCGGAGGCCGGCGGGGGCGGCCGCGCGCTGCCGCTCACCTTCTTCGACTTGCCCTGGATCTTCACCGGCCCGTGCTGCGCTGGATCTCCTCCCTCTCCGCCGCGCTGCGGGACTTCTACCCGCTCCCCTGCCGCGTCCGACCCTGCCCGGATGGCGCCAGGTACGAGTTCTTCTTACCCGCGGGAGGAGGGGGCGGTGACACCGTCCAGCTCACCGTCGCCGAGAGCGAGGATGATTTTGACGAGCTCTCCGGCGACGGGCCCCGGGACGTCGCCCAGCTCTACTCGCTCGTGTCGCGGCTTCCGGTGGTTGAGGGGAGTGGGGACGGCGGGTTCGCGCTCGCCGCGGTCCAGGTCACCGTGTTCGCCGGGCGCGGGGTCGCCATTGGCGTGTCTATCCACTGTCGGCTGGCCGCCGTGGGGTCAGTCGCCGTCGGGCTCCTTGCCGCGCCACACCTGGGCCACGGCACAGTGAGCTCGGGCCGGGCGCGGCGGAGCGAGCTTGGGGCCGGGCGACGACGGCGCGGGCACAGCACCGAGGTGGTCGAGGTGGCCCTGTGGGAGGTAGAGGGGTTCATCCACCGCCAGCCCCCGTCCGCCTCATGTCCGCTAGGCGGATATGCGACCTAAACGGACAAAATGTGGACAGAATCCGTATCCGTTTGGGTCATTGCGTTGGAGTTGCTCTCACACAATTTTACAACAATTGATAACTCCACATGACCACAATTACAGAAGACAAAGGGAAACATCAAAATAATGAGAAACTGAGATCAGATGAGGCTAGGACAAACACCATCACACCACCAGGTGTCAGCGCACGCACACGCAACAGAGGCTAGCACAGGGCAGAGGAGGACAGCAAGCAGCAGCATTCTCGCCGGATCTGATGGTGGTTTGCCTCCTCACCATTGTCGCTCTACCTCGCTTTGCTGGTGCCGGGAGGGCGTGCCGGGGCAGGGCAAGGAGAGGAAGCAATGCCACCGGCCAATTCTTCGCCGCGCTGGCGCACTAGCCGCTGGGGCGCTGCCAGCCGCCGCCGCCATGCGCATGTTTGGGGGGAATTCCCTATTCGCCGCATTTTGCGGTAAAATGTCGACCTGCCGCACACCCGTCGACCATTCGTGGGCCGGCCCATGTCGGATGCATCGTACAGAGAAAATCGCTAAAAAAAGAAGAGAGGGAAGCAATGCCACCGGCCAATTCTTCGCCGCGCCGGCGCGCTGGCCGCTGGGGCGCTGCCGGCCGCCGCCGCCACGCGCGTGTTTGGGGGGAATTCCCTATTCGCCGCATTTTGCGGCAAAATGTCGACCTGCCGCACACCCATCGACCGTTCGTGGGCCGGCCCATGTCGGATGCATCGTACAGAGAAAATCGCTAAAAAAAGAAGAGAGGGAAATACTCGAACCTAAACCTCCCACTTCTGGAGATGAGAGTCTAGCCACTCGACCTTAACAACACTAGTGTCCTGTAAGTGCAAGGATATCTCCTATTATATGTTCCTTTCTTTCACGTTTTTTTGTTTTTCGTTTTCCTGTTTCTTTCTTTCTATATTTTATTTTCGTTTTAGAAATATCGCAATTTCAAAAAAGTTCAATATATTCAATACTTTATTCGGCTTTTTATAAAAAATGTTTGTTTTTTTTTGTTCAGGTTTCAAATAACATTCCGTTCTTTTCAAAAAGATGTACAAAATTTGTTTGTGTTTCAAAATGTATTCAGTGTTTCAAAATTTGTTCGCAATTTTCAGAAAATGTACGCGTTCTCAAATTTGTTCAAATTTTCAAAAAGTTTTGGAATTTCACATTTGTCCCCATTTTTCAAAATTTGCTCGTGATTTTCAAAAGATGTTCGCGTTTTCAAATTTGTTCAAATTTTCAAAATAGCTTTGGAATTTCACATTTGTTCCAATTTTCGAAAATTGTTCGTGTTTTTCAAAAAAAAATCACATTTTCAAAAAATGTTCACGTTTTCAAAATTTGGAAAGAAATTTAGAAAATGTTCAAGTATTTTTTTGAAAAAATTGTGCTTATAAAATTTTGTTCATACTTTCACGAAATTTTCCATTTTTAATTTTTTTGTTCACCAATTCAAAAAATGTTTGCTGTTTGAATTTTTGTTCAGAATATCACGAAATATTCCATTTTCAAATATTTGTTCACAAATTCAAAAAATGTTCACGGTTTCAAATTTGTTTGAAATTTCATAATTTGTTCACAAATTCAAAAAATGTTCGCGGTTACAATTTCTTTGGAATTTCATAATTTTTTCACACTGTTTCAAATTTGTTTGGAATTTCATAATTTGTTCACAAATTCAAAAAATTGTTCACGTTATCACAAAAACAATTTCTGTCTTTTCAAAGAAAAAATCACATATTCGAAAAAATTTCTTGTCTCTACTTTTTCATGAATTAAAAGAATGTGCGCACATTTTTAAAGAGACGCATTCAAAGAAACTATACTTTAAAACAAATCAATACAACACGTAATTTTGGGTTCACTGCAGTAATTGGTTACTGTTCGCTACAGTGCACAAGTCAGGTTTAGTTCTTTAATACGTGCGCTGCTTTTTAACCAACTGTGCTACTCTACTGTGTTGGCGACGTGTGCGCGGTCGCAAGCACTTGGTCACAGGTTCGAATCCTCATCGCGCCTGACTTTCTTTTTGCCATTTTTTCGTCCCGCGGTGAAGCTTCATGGGCCGGCCCAGTCGAGCTGCCCCTGTGCGTCTGGCCACCAATTTGACGCAAAGAGCGTCCAATAGGAGCTCCCTGTTTGGGGATCGCAAGCGAGGCCTTTCTCGGGAGTGTGGGCCGGGCCGAGTAAACGGGCCGAAACCCAAAGCCCTGGACGGCGATGGTGTCAGGCACCTTCAAATACCCGCCTTCGCGTTGGCGCCCGGCGTAACCGCCTCAACCAACAGCCAACAGAGCTCGCCGGAGCCCCAAGAAACCCCACCTCTCGCCACCGCGCAGCAGCGCCCACCGCCTCTGCTCTCCAGCGCCGGCGAGCGATGGACAGGTTCCACGACAGGCAGCACGTGCGGCTGCGGAGCCGCGTGCACGGCACCTACCTCCACGCCAACGACGACGGGCGGAGCGTCTCCCTCCGCAGTCGCCGCGCGACGCTGGAGACGGCGTGGACGGTGCACATCTACCGAGGCAACGACGGCACGTACCTGCTCCTCCACAGCGCCGCCTACGGCCGCTACCTCGCCGCCACGGCCACGCGGGCGCCGCTCGCGCTCGGCAACCTCGGCTTCCGCGCCGAGCTGCGCGACTACGACCAGCCGGAGGTGGGGGCCATCATGTGGCGGGCCGTGGAGGCGGGTTCCGGCGGGGACGTCATGCTACGCAACGCCGGCGGCCGCTACCTCCGCGCCAACGGCAGGCACCTCCCCTGGAACACCCGCGTCAGCGTCGACGACGCCAACAACACCAGCACCATGATGTGCTGGACCCTCCAGACCGTCCCCTCCAGAATGGATGTGCCTATCCCTCATTATCCTGTTCGCGTGAGTTCGCCATGACCTGCTTCTTTCATTAGTTACTTTCATTTCATTAGTTGGGGAGCAATTTCTGGTTCTGTTCTTGCCGTTGCTCCGTTTCTTGACTTCTTCTGAACATAACCATGGTTCTTGATCTCTGCTCCTGAACATAACCATCGTTGTTTGTGGCTCCTACTGCAGTCCCCCGGCGACTGGTTCGGGCTCAGGCCGGGGGTGTGGCGGACAATCCGGTTCGTGCGGGCGAACGGAGAGGGGTTCTACGCCGAGGAGGAAGGCTGGGATGCCTTCCCTTTCAGGGGGAGGTCCGTGCACCATTTGAGGGACGAGCTGTCCACCCGCGTCAACCTGCACATCTTCGACCTCGTCGCATGCGTCCGAGCGGGCCGCTACGGGAGGCCGACGCCGCTCGTCGCCAACCTGCCCCATGGCGGCGCCGGGGAAACCCTCGAGATCGTCGTCGTCCAGTGCGGGACTCCTGGTCAGAGCCTCCCTCTCCATGTCCTAATTAAGTTCCTAATCATCTTGATTAAATTTGTTAGGCACAATGAACAGATTTTGGTGTCGATTTCCTGAATGTCCATGATCGGCTTGTGCTTGAGAAACAGTTTACTGAAACTGCTAAAGTCTTTGTTAGTAATAGTTAACTGAATCTGCTGTGGTCTGAAACTGTTTTTTGGGGGGGTGTCTGAAACTGTTCGGAGTTGGCAATTGTCTGCGACTGCTGTAGTCTTGTACGTACTACACAAGTAAAGGTGCTCTATATATGGGGAACAAATCATTTCACAAGTAACATGCTTCCACTCAACCTTGAAGTGGAAAGTGTTTTCCATACTTGATTCAGATATGGAAAGTGCTGGTTACAGTCAAACTTGATTCAGACAATTCAGTTCCTCTGTTTGGTCCTATTCGCCGCCAGTAATGCTTTTCTTTTTTGTAAAGCCAGTACAATTACGGAACTTAAAATTCCAAATCAGTTGATTCATCTCTTATTTCAGCCTTAACGAAAAAGATTTAGCCCATTTTCCCTGTGTTAAATAACCTGTGAACAAATTTTGGTTCCTACACTACTTTTGATATTTAGATTGTTGGTCTGCTTCCTAGTGATCTTCTTTGCCGAGAAATGTACTGGTGGTCTTGAATATCTTTTGCGCAGATGTTAGATTAGATATTGCTTACTGCATGAACATGATATTTACAGTCTTAAGATGCAAAAGAAATATTTAGAGTCTTGCTTTAGTGAGTGCTAGTCTGATCATGCTTGGAAAAAGGATATTATGATAGGCACTTTTCTGAAACTGATGTAGTCCTGTAGAAAGGTAAAAGTAGTTGAATGGGAATAGTAGGTGCCAGTGCCATGTGGATTTATCAGTCTGTGTACACATGGTAAAAGATTGTCTGATAATTCAGTTCGTCCTTTTCGTAACATCTTGCCGCTATTAGAAATTATGGAACCCAAAAAAGCCAAATCAAGTTCAGTCATCTCGTTTCATCTTTGCATAGAAGATACTAAGTTTCTAACCTGTTAACAAAATTCAGATAGTATCCTACAATAGATAGTGCATAAAAGCTTAGTTCCTTGCAAATTATATTGTTTCAGGTTTTGACTTCTTGATCTTGTCATTTATATTGTTACTGATTAATGGTCTGATGCCTAACTGACTCATTATTTCTGCTTATCCAGTCTATGGTAGGCTGCGATACCCGGATGTCCACGCAGAGTAGAGAAAGGTCGGAACAGGAGTCGTGAGAGTTCACCTCCTCAGAATTTTGGCTCGGCACAATGACAGCAGAGCTAGATGCCTACTTTTACATATAGATAGAAATAGGTCGAGAAAACTTATGAGCTCTTGTGTTTCTACTGCTAACTAAAACTTGCTCCGTTTTGTCGACGAGACAGGGGGGAACCTGTCTGTTATGTCCTCACGGTTCTATGATTCAGAACTTCTGAAATCGTTGCCTCCAGCCATGGAGTATCGTTCTTCTGGCATTCATCTCTGTGGTGCTTCCCGAATGAAGCATTTACCTGTAGGGGTTCTTGCGATGGGTTGATGATCTTTCATTTCTTTTTTGGATGATGATGCACCAAGTATAAATGAAAAGGCAGTGGTTCTTGCCAGTAATGAGTTGATGATCTTGTGTTTCTGCTAGGCTATGAACTTACTAAAAATGCAAAATGTAGCGGCTTTCTGTGAGCTGCTGATCGTGCTTCTAGTTGTGCTGTTTTGAGTGTCGGCAATGGAGTAGGAAAAAGAATTTGTAACGTATGAACAAAATTCAGATTTTATACAGCAGCACTACAAGAATGAAAACTGCACATTACATTGTTTTCAGGATTTGAACATAAGCTGCCTTCTTTTTCTTTCGCTGTCTTTGAGCAGACACTAGTTCACTTCACCATTTCCAGCTGCATTTCTCTTAGATGAAGCATCTGAAACATTGATTTGGTGTCTCTTGCTGTGAGAGTTGAGCACTTGGTGTCCCCCTTTCTAATCCTGTTTGTTGGTTATGTGCAACAGCTGGTCCTTTTGTGGTATTCTATTTAGCAATTTACTCTTAAGAAGATTCATCGTAGTTCAGAGAGGTTTATTACCAAAAATAAATATTCACAGGGTTTAACAAGATTCACCAAAATGAAGCTGTAAGCTTTGCTCTTAGTTACCAAAAATGGCTAGCATTTGTCAGTAACGTTTTAATTTTCTGAATTCCTGATGATAGTAAGATGACACTTGGGCCCTGGAACTCAGTTAGCAGAAGTTACTAACTCAGTTAGTTCTGAAATTCAAAAAAACCAACCTTCTAATTGTCTCAAAAAAAAAAACTAACCTTCTGATATTTTTCTTCGAGAAAATCAAACACTTCCTATTGATTTTTACAGATAGTGGCTTTGGAACCCATGGCGAAACTATTATACGAACTAGCATCACAATCTACGTCGCCACAATATGCGTTTTTGTTATCCCGTTTTTGACGGTGGACGCTTGGTGTGAGGTCCTAGACATGATAATGGCCTCTTCACAGTTTTTACAGGAATCACGTGTAGGAAGTTTGTACCCGGAGCAGTAGAAATTCGACCACTACCCCTGCATTCCACCATGGGTTCCAACGAAGCCACTAGCACCCGTCCCCCTGGTCTTAACTCGAAGCATGTCGGAAAATCAGCTCCAACGTGTTGGAAATTCAGATTGAATATCATGTCCGGTGACAGGCAGGGTCGTGGCGCCCCCAAGCTCTCACAAATACTGCTCCCTAACCCTAAGTGTCCACTTGTCATAGGAAATTAGTTAGATTTAGTAGATTTGCCCCCTCCTAGCATTACATGAGACGTTTAGCCCCTTTATCTTGAATTTCTAGTTTCTTTTAGTGAAACACAATACAGAAGCAGACACACACACATATCATTTTTTCCTTTTTAAACTTTATTGTTCTTTTTGAAACTTGTTCAAAAATTGGGAAATTTGTTTGGAATACCCTAAATGTTCTTGTTTTAAAATATTTTTAGAATTTTAAAATATTCTGGAATTAAAAAAAATCACATTTTCGAATATTTTGTTCACAGATCTAAGAAATATTTGTGCTTAAAAAAAGTTGATAATTTCTTAAAATAGTACATTGTTTTTAATTTTTGTTCAAAATTTTTATCAATTGTTGGAAATTTGTTACCAATTTTGGAAAAGGTGTTCAAACTTGTCAAATTTTCATACACAATTTGAAATTTTAAAATTGTTGACAAATTTCAAAAAATGATTAGTGCATAACAAAATGTTCTTGTTGATTGATAATGGCAGAAATTACAAATAAATGAAGCAATCAAATTAGAAAAAATAACTAAATGCTCACGGATGCACTCATTTGGCCTAGTCTAGCACACTCCTCTCAACTAGTGGTTTTTTGGACTGTGGATACATGACCCGAAATTCTTTCAGCAGCCTCGCACAGACATATGAGGCATGCATGCCAAATTTGAATGACTTACGACACTGTTTGCATGTCCAAAAAATGCAAAATCTGTCGGAAACTCAAACAACTTGGCATGATGCCTTGAATTGACCATATAAGCTCATGGAATAATTTGGGTCATGTGACAGATGCCGAAAATAATGTGGTCTCAAACGGACCCTTTCGCCTATCCGAACACCCTCCGTTGAATATGGTCTATTTTTGGACATCCATAAAATGGTCTAACTTTTGCCAGTAGGCGGACATACCCATCGTAGCCACCCATGCCAAGTTTGAATGAATCCAACACCGTATGCAAGTTGTGTCACATCTGACCATTTATTGACCATTTTTTCACCGAGAGAACTTCAGAAAATGCAAGAATTGCCGGAAACTCAAACAACTTGGCATGGTGCTTTGAATTGGTCATACAAGGCCATGAACAAAAACATACTCTCAAACGAACCATTTTGGCCTACTCGAACTTCCTCCGTTGAACATGGTCTATTTTTCTACATGCATGAACTGATCCCAATTTTTGCAAGCAGGTGGGCATGTCCATGGTAGTCACTATGCCAACTTTGGACGAATTTGGACATTGTATGCAAGTTGCGTCACGTCCGGCAATTTATCATCAAAAACTTCAGAAAAATGTAAGAATTGTTGAAAACTGAAACAAATTGGCATGGTGCCTTGAATTGGTCATACAATACCGAGAAAAAAAAATTGGAGCCATTTTAGAGATGTTGAGAAACGAAGTGCTCCCAAATTGACCCGTCTCGCCTACCATGAACACGGTCTATTTCTTGACATGCATAAAATGACCCCAACTTTTGGAAGCAAGTGAGATTTCCCATGGTAGGCATCCATGACAGGTTTGAACGAATTCTGACACCATATGCAAGTTGCGTCACGTCCGACAATTTATTGGCCATTTTCCACCAAAAACTCCAGAAAATGCAAGAATTGCCGAAAACTCAAAAAACTTGGCATGGTGCCTTCAATTGGTCATGCAGGGCCATTTAATGGATGTCTAGTAATGAGCTGCTTCCAAACGAACCCTTCTAGCCTACCCAAGCACTCTCCGCTGAACATGATATTTTATTGGAAACCTCAGGACGGACCCCAACTTTTGCAAGCAGGTTTCCCATCCTGCATATGTGTCATCGTGGTTTGTGCTCTCCCATGCGACGGCCCCAAAGCCCCCTCCCCACATGATGGTTGTTGCCTTCCATAAAGATTGTGGCGCCACTGCCGTACGCGGGAGGGCGGCGGCGGCGGCAAGCAGCCGACGGGCTTCATCCTGTGTCCTCCTCCTTCCACTATGATGCAGTAGTCTTAATGGTTCCGTCCCCACTTCGTCCACAACATATACGATCCCACCTCGACGGAAATGGTAGACGTGTCAGAGTGGTTCCAACGCATGATGCAGGAAGCTCATCTTGTTGACGGCACTCAGGGGCCGAGGTGGACAGTGGCTGTTGGATATGGAGAGGAGGACAAGGGGGCAGGATGTGTGCAAGTGTGAACGCCGCAAAATTAGAACATATGACCTTTTGGGAGGGGGTGTGCAAAAAGTGTCACACCGAAGTAGTCAACCTCCCACCCCATGCAAGTCAAAACTGATGCAGGGTGGATAGGACCGTGGGCAACACAGCTGGCAAACTTTTAGGACCCATATATGCATTTTCATAGTATTCGGACTAATATGACACACACCGAACAGTTTTAAGACTTATAGTGTATTTTACTCTTAAAAAATGTTCATGCTTTCAAAACGTTCTAGTTTAAAAAATTTCATGCTTTCAAAATGTTTACAAAAAAAATCATAATTTTAAAAACGTTCTAGTTTACAAAATTTTCTCAAAAAGTCAAAAAGTCACTTTTTCCAAAATTTATTCACATATTCAAAAAATGTTCGTGGAGTTTCAAATTACATTCGCGCTTTCAAAATTTCTTTGGAATTTAAGAAATGTTCATGCTTTCAATTTTTGTTTGCAAATTCAGCAAAATGTTTGAGGAAATTTAATAAACCTTTTTGGTTTCAATATTTTTTCACTTATTGAAAAAATGTTTGAAAATACCAATTGTTGTTCGTGTTTTCCAAAAATTGTTAGTTTTAATTTTTTTTCGTACTTTTCAAAAAACATTCATGTTTTATCATTCTGAACAATCTTTTAAGTACACGAATATTTTTAAAAAATTCATGTACTTTTTCTGAAAATGTGATTTATTTTCTATTTATGAACAAAATTGGTAAAAATGAACATTTTATGAAATTTTGAACAAAATTAAAAGCATCAACATTTTGTTGGAAAAAACTTGAAAGAGGAAAAAAGAAACAGGGGAAAATGGTTTGCTACACTACCGGTTGCTGTGATCATTCTTGTAGCTAGCGTTTCTTTATTGTGCAGCGAGTTTATTAGGTGGAATGGCTAGCGATGAAAGGTTACCATATGAGGTGCATGGGTCGAACCCTTGTGCTTGTCATTTTTTTATGGGTGTTTGTTTTCACAGTTTTCACGGGATAATGGGCCGGCCCAGTCGGGAGGCTCTCCCTGTGCGACATCGGTCGAACAGAACGCACGTTGTATTGGGGGGAGGGGCATCTAATGCATGTATAGGGGAGGTGCGAAAAGACTATATTGCCCTTTTATACATTTTAGGAGGGGGTTGTACCGAAGTGGGACTCAACTATTGATATTCCATGGATGTTTATGGGTTGTCTCGGACTATCTTGGCAACAATAATGTCATTGGTTCTGCAGCTAAGATTGCCATGGTGTCTAGTGATCTTGTGTCACTATTCTAGATGGCAACAATTAAGGGCATCCCCACCAGGGGATCACTCTTGCTTCCCCATCCCCCTTAGTAAAAGTGCCCCCCTTACCTACCTCGTATCCCGACATTGGGGCCATTTTCTTCTCGTCTTGGACACTTGACGCGTATTAGGTCCCCATGGGGAGACCCGCCCCGGTAGTGATACACGTGCATACACTTGGAGGCTTGAGATCAGAAGCGAAAAAATAGAGGCGACATGATGACATCATTGACGGGGACTTGGGTAGCTCTTTGTTGATGGTGGTTTAGGGAAGCAACGGGTAGCATGGCAGGGCCAATAGCGTAGCTTGAGAGGACTAGGCATCATACTTTGGGAGGGAAAGGAAAAGGGGAAGTAGTGGCCAGCGACGACATATGGATGCGAAGTATGACTATGTGTGAGCAGGTGGATTCACGAGGATTTATTGTTTGGTCATTGGGGCAGATGAGCTTTGTGTGTATCGTGGCCCATCTTTACGGGGCATTAGAGGACCGGATATGAGAGACAGTGGAACACCTTCGAACCCACCAACCTTGACGGGAGGACATTTTGGACCATCAACACCCCGTAGGAAGCAAAATAGCACAAACATGTCCCCTAATAGAACAAATCCTCGTCGAGGATCAGGTAACACACCCCATTGCCATCTTGATTCAACATTGGTGTGTTTTTTTTCATCTTCCTCAACTCCTGTGACGCCCCCGATTCAATCATACACTAATCATACACGCAAACGTGTACGATCAAGATCAGGGACTCACGGGAAGATATCACAACACAACTCTAAAAATAAAATAAGTCATACAAGCATCATAATACAAGCCAGGGGCCTCGAGGGCTCGAATACAAGTGCTCGATCATAGACGATTCAGCGGAAGCAACAATATCAGAGTACAGACATAAGTTAAACATGTATGCCATAAGATGGCTAGCACAAAACTGGGATACAGATCGAAAGAGGCGCATGCCTCCTGCCTGGGATCCTCCTAAACTACTCCTGGTCGTCGTCGGCGGCCTGCACGTAGTAGTAGGCACCTCCGGTGTAGCAGGAGTCGTCGTCGACGGTGGTGTCAAGCTCCTGGGCTCCAACATCTGGTTGCGACAACTAGGTAGAATGGAAAGGAGAAAAAGAGGGAGAAAAGCAACCGTGAGTACTCATCCAAAGTACTCGCAAGCAAGGAGCTACACTACATATGCATGGGTATATGTGTAAAGGGCCATATCGGTGGACTGAACTGCAGAATGCCAGAATAAGAGGGGGATAGCTAATCCTGTCGAAGACTACGCTTCAGGCCACCTCCATCTTGCAGCATGTAGAAGAGAGTAGATGGTAAGTTCACCAAGTAGCATCGCATAGCATAAACCTACCCGGCGATCCCCTCCTCGTCGCCCTGTTAGAGAGCGATCACCGGGTTATATCTGGCACTTGGAAGGGTGTGTTTTATTAAGTATCCGGTTCTAGTTGTCATAAGGTCAAGGTACAACTCCAAGTCGTCCTGTTACCGAAGATCACGGCTATTCGAATAGATAAACTTCCCTGCAGGGGTGCACCACATAACCCAACACGCTCGATCCCATTTGTCCGGACACACTTTCTTGGGTCATGTCCGGCCTCGGAAGATCAACACGTCGCAGTCCCACCTAGGCCAACAGAGAGGTCAGCACGTCGGTCTAAACCTAAGCGCACAGGGGTCTGGGCCCATCGCCCTTAGCACACCTGCACGTTGCAAACGCGGCCGGAAGCAGACCTAGCCTAGCAGGCGTTCCAGTCCAATCCGGCGCACGCCGCTCAGTCGCTGAAGTCACGAAGGCTTCGGCTGATACCACAATGTTGAGTGCCCATAACTGTTCCCCCGTAGTTGGTTAGTGCGTATAGGCCAGTGGCCAGACTCAAATCAAATACCAAGATCTCGTTAAGCGTGTTAAGTATCCGTGAATGCCGACCAGGGCCAGGCCCACCTCTCTCCTAGGTGGTCTCAACCTGCCCTATCGCTCCGCCACAAAGTAATAGTCAGGGGCCGTTGGGAACCCAGGTCCACCTCTACCGGGATGGAGCCACCTGCCCCTTCAGCCCCTATCTCCGAACAGTATCATAAGTAATGTAACAGTATAAAGTGAATAGTATATGCCCGTGATCACCTCCCGAAGTGATCACGGCCCTGTATTATAGCATGGCAGACGGACAAGAGTGTAGGGCCATTGATGGAATACTAGCATCCTATACTAAGCAGTAGGATAGCAGGTAAGGGTAACAACTGTAGCAACAATGACAGGCTATGCATCAGAATAGGATTAACCGAAAGCAGTAACATGCTACACTACTCTAATGCAAGCAGTATAGAGAAGAATAGGCGATATCTGGTGATCAACAGGGGGGGCTTGCCTGGTTGCTCAGACAAGAAGAAGGGGTCATCGGTGACGTAGTCAACCACAGGTGCATCAAAATCGTCACGGGGTCTACCGAAGAGAAGAGGGGGGAGAAACAGTAAATACATAGCAAGCAAGTGCATAACAGGACAACAGGCAGAGCTAGACATGTTCTAACACGGTATGAGGTGATACCGGTGAAGGGGGGAAACATCCGGGAAAGTATTCCCGGAGTTTCGCGTTTTCAGACTAATGAACCGGAGGGGGAAACTTGCGAGTTCGATATGTTAGGGATGTGTGGCGAACGAACGGGCTGTGTATCCGGATTCGTCTCGTCGTTCTGAGCAACTTTCATGTACAAAGTTTTTCAATCCGAGCTACGGTTTATTTTATATTAATTTTAAAAGATTTAATTCATTTTTAGGATTTATTTAATTATTTTAAAACAACATTATCCAGAACAGTGTTTGCTGATGTCATCATGACGTCAGCAGTCAACAGAGGTGCTGACTGGGTCGCTGACGTGTGGGTCCCACTCGTCATTGACTGTTTAGTCTAATTAGGGTTCAACTAATCTAATTACGGTTTAATTAAACTAACTTGTTAATTAGATTAATTAAACATGATTAGTTAATTAATTATTTTATTTATTTATTTATTTATTTCTTTTTTTAATAAAACGTTCTCAGGGGCTGGGCCCACTTGTCATAGGCCTGGGGAGGCCTTAGCGGGCACGCGGTTACGGGCGTGCGGGCGTGTGCCCGAGTCCACACGGGAAGGGGGCTACGGGCGCTTGGACGGGGGCTCGCCCACAGGGAGTGCGGCGGGGCGAGGCCAGTGGCCAGGGCGGCCGCGGTGGCCGGCCGGCGTGGGGGAAACAGAGTGCGGGGCCGGCGACGAGCGGTGGCGAGGCGCCTGCAGTAGGGGAGGTGAGCAGCACGGGTAGCTGGGCACAGGGACCAGGGCGGCGCGTTCGGGCCGGCCATGGCGCGGCAAGCAGGGGGTGCGGGGGGGGGGGGGGGGGGGGGGGGGGGGGGGGGGGGGGGGGGGGGGGGGGGGGGTGCGGCAGCGGCAGCGACGACGGCGGACGAGCACGGCTGTCCGCGCACGGGCGCGATGCAGGGCTAGGCCGGGGCCTAGCAGGCACATGGGCGCGCAGTTGGGGATGCGCACGGGGCGGCTAGGAAGTGAGCAAAACAAGGCAGGGAGCGGGCGGGCGCATGCTCGGGAGCAAACGAGGGGCGCGGTGTCCGCGGCGACGGCGACCAGCGTGGTGCGGGGAAGAGGAGAAGGAGGGGGCCTCACGGGGGTTCGTAGGGGACCGGACAGCGGGGCGCGGGGAGGAGGACGGAGACGACGGCGTCGTAGACGGGGAGGCAGTCCGGTGGGGAGGCATGGTCGAGGCGGCGCCTAGTGCCGGCGATGACGACGGGCGGTGTCGGGCTTGGCGATGCGTCGGTGGGGGAGGGTTCTGGCGCGGGAATGGCGATGGAGGTGGGTGCAGGGGAGGGAGAGGCGAGCTCAGGGGAGGAGCTGCGGGGTCGAGCGGGATCAGGGGCGACGGGGTCGAGCGCCCGATCCGATCTGGATCGGGGGGAGCAGAGGGAGGAGTGGGGGAAGTGGGGTGGTGTGCGCTAGGGTTTCGGGGGGTGGGGGAGGTTAGTAGGCGCGGATGGGCTGGCCTGGTTGGCCCGATGGCCAGCTGGGCCGAGGCCTAGTGGAGGGGGGGAGGGGTTCTCCTTTTCTTTTCTTTTCGTTTACTGTTTTGTCTTTTACCTTTTATTTATTATTACCCTTTTCTGTTTTATTTTATTTTAGATTTATAAATCATAAAGTTTGTACCTAAATTAGTACCACTAATTATACCTCTACTACAAAAAGTTTAAACCTCCAATTAAAATAGTTTAACATTTTAATAACTATAAAAGGCATTTAATTAATTCTTTTGCTACTGTTTTATTTATTTTAGAACATTCAAACACTTTTAAAGATGTTGGTTTCTCCACCATTACTACTTATGCATTATTTGTTACTACTAGAACAATTTGGTTTTAATATTTGAAAACTTTTATTTTTTTTCCTTTGTTTTAAATTTGAAATTTGAACTGGGTTTCGAACTGACACGAGTTTATCTATAGTAGTAGAGGTGATGTGGCATCCTTAGCGAGGGATCACTGTAGCTTAATTATCCGGGCGTCACAATTCTCCACCACCATAAGAAATCTCGTCCCGAGATTTAAGAGGGGAGTAAGGGGGAAAGTTCTGGTTACGATATTCTAACGGATCTTCTCGAAGAAGTTAATCCTTTCGTTGATGTCTTCAATTCTTTATTCCAATGCATCATGATAAACTTGTCATCATTTTTTCGGGAACTCCATCGTACTTACGAAAGGATAAGGGGCAGCTCAGCTACGACAGAATGCTTTTGAGGGAAACAATCTAGGGTTAACCCATGAATGACCGTAAGATTATCTCTCGAGTTGAACATATGAAATACATCGAGAGTAAGGTACGAAGGTACAATAAGAGGTTCCAAGCGGATAGATAGTTGCTCGAAGTCTGAACCAGAGTGAGAAAGGGGTTCAGAGTAGCGAGAGTAAGTATTGCGTCTGATACCAGAATAGAGCACTAGGAAGCTGGCCCATGAATTATGTACGAAGCCAAGCATGGAGAATAACCATTAGAAACAAGGTTGTACAGGAGAGTCAGGTTTCGATCCTGTGGAACTGTGGGTTATGGGCCCACCATGTGGGTTAAAAGTAGGAAGGGCGCTGACATCTCACACGGTCAGGGTGGCAAGGCATGTCAAAGGGTAGCCTGTCAGTTATGTCAGCAACAACATCGGTACCAAGGGCGAGGAACGAAGAGAACCATTTTCCTGCTCGTTGAAACGAGGCGGACCAATAAGCAAGGTTCTCGTCCATCGGTGGCTACTGGAATGTCATCAACAATAGTAACAGGGTCTTGCCGACAGAATTGTACGACGAGGTGTTTACATAAGCAGGAGGATGTTACTTCTTAGATCATATATATCACAAGAAAGTTTAAACCAAACAATGGAAAGGAAAATATGATTACGAAATTGACAGAACAATGGAAAGGAAAATGTATTAAAACACATATTCCCGGGGTATATCCTTCCCACGGACAAGTAGGGCATGATATCCATGACATGATTTAAAGTAGAAACCCAATTAGGAAAGGGGAGAGAAATTTCATGACATTACCCATACAACGGTGTTTGGATAATTGATAAAGAAAATTTTAGCATTGGGCTTCAAATGTTCTTGTTGAAAAATGGAGTACCATGGACATGCTTCGAGATAGCATTGATAGGGTCTTCAAGCAAAGGTCAGATCTTGGATACACAAAGGATCCATCAGGAATAACTTGTAGAATAAGTCTTACGATTTCCTCATGGAAGAATGGATAACCTTGCTGAAAAGGAATCTATAACAATAGGGCCTCCGGCTAGGTGTGCTAGGCATGACATCACCTTACCGGGTCACATAAAGACCATTGTTATAACTCTTGGAAATATGTTCCAACCATCATATCTGACCGAGATTCAGATCTGATTGGTATCAAGATACCTTAGACTCAGGATGCCTGAGAAGAAAGGTGCAACACAAATTGTCGAGGTGACATTGTACGATTCTCGGGAAATGAACTATGGGAGCGAGTTCTGAACAAGGGTTCACCATTAAATCAAGGAGAGGTGAGGAGGTGACTGAATGACTCAACGACAATCCATTGAGGTTTCCAAAAGATGGATTTCCCCAACTATGTGAACAAGGAGATAACATTATCTAGATCAAATGACTTAATGATGTATGCTCGAGGAAACCATACACAGTTAAACATTGGTTGAAATGTGCACCCGGAATATGGGCTAGGTAGCATGATCAATGTTCGAATGATGATTCAATAAGCCATAGACGTAGAATGAAACTATAGACCAATAACTTCTAAGAAATAGGGTTGCTAGAAGTTTAGAATTTACAGATCACAAACCATTTGTCGGTATTCCGGTTAGAAACAACACGGGGACCAAGAATAGAATGGTGATGTTAATAAGTATCACTTGTATCAAGAATTCTTAAGGGTGGTGCAATTCTCACAATATCCTTGACATAAAAGATGGTAATACTCCAAGGTAGAACATAACATAAGCTGGTTAGCAAGGAGCTCCATAACATGATCAAGTTGTGATGAAGGGAAGGTAAGGAACTAAGGATGTTGTCGATGGTAACTCAAATTACCAAGGAACGAGGATGGCTCTTATCATCAAGAATTCCATTGGTATCCTAGAAGGATTCAAAATGTTGATGATGACCACGACAATTTTTGTCGAGAGATTTCATGAGGATGTAATCGATCAGCGATGACATCAAGTCAAAGGAATGATGAAGCAGGAGGTCAATGGAAGCACAGGTACGACACAAACTTGAAATCAAGCTTGCCGTTCAAGGTGAAATGACATGACAAGGAAAATCGACGTAAGCTTAGCTCATCATCGAAAATTGTGCTCCGGGAAGGACCAGGTAGCACAGTTAAAATCGGCACGACAAGGATATAGCCAAACTGGCTAGGAATGACGTGATTGAGTTCAAACTCGTAAGTAATGAAGGTTACCAAGAGTTGCTTAATCGCGATGCGGACTCGAGTCAGTTATCGGTGTCTTTGAGTGTTTAATAACTCAGAGCCCGTGAAAAATTGGAATCAATGAGAATGTAGCACTTGATGAAGAACTCATAAGAAGTTATGCAGTTCCGTGATAATCTTGAGATACCAGGGGGTAATACTCGACGCCAAATCAAAGTAGAGGTTGGACTGGGGTATTACTCTGTAGAAGACAAGTGCTTAAACTTGCACGAGAAATGGTATTTAAAGGAGAACATGGTCGGAAACCACGATCATAAATGATCGAACCACGGATACAAGATGAACTTATAACAAGGGGTAATTATTTTTACGAGCAGCTTCCATGATAAGTTATACATCGTGTCCATGGGCATCAACGCAAGGTTCGAGGTTGACTCCCACTTCTTCAATGTATAACCTTCCATTCACTTCTCGCTTTGATAAAAGCATTAGTGTTAAAAGTTTTACCTGGTGAAATACCAGATGAGTATGACTCGTGAGAACTTCCGAGTTCACACATATTAAGGAAGGCATAGGTTCAACCCGTCAGGGTATCGTGGAAACATATACCACAAGCTTCAATAGTAAATACCACCAGCTCGAAAACAGAGCATGGTTGAGAAAACAAAGGATACAATTTACCCAAGGCTTTATATATCCGTGGAAAGACTCACAAGGTTATTTGAATATGAAGGACACTATCAGATAAAATCCAACAAAGGACCCGGTGGGCCTCAAGGGATCTGATGTGAGCATGGGTACTCACCCAGAGGAAAAAAAACAATGCAAGGAGATCATACTATAGAAACAACTGACTAATCCAGAGCTCAAATGCAAAGGAATTATGATTTTCAAATCAAGGGATCAGAAGCAATGTTCTGATTAGGGATGGATAAATTGAATAGCCTTAGGGGTACAATCGACGACAATTGGATTGGTTGAGAACCAGCTCATTTTTAAAATGACGTCTAAGCCGGAAATATAATTTAAAAGGATCAACTGATGATTGCGTGCATTCGCACTCATGTTGAATCAATAGGATCAAAATGACGGTGCCTAAGGATACTAACGAATATTTCCAGACATATGGAAAGCATCCATCATGCAAGCAGACAAGTATTGCAGAGCAATAAGCTGCTAAGGACTTTTGGAGGATCGAATATTTCGAAGACCATTGTGAAACACATGAAGTACTGGGGGATGAGTGGATACTCGATAAGTGCGAGAATTATCCGTAGGGGTATTCAGGTGACAAAGAGCAGCAAGGCAGTAAGCTCAAAGGATTATCGAAACAACGACGAGTATTTCGGGGTATCTCGTAATAACAAGACCAACTGGGGATGAATGTAAGAATAACAAGTGCATGTAGTTATCCATAAGGGTTGACGGTGGGAGGGTAATTGCAAACGCGATGAACACAAGTTCTCGGGTTAACAGCGGAGAGTATCTTCAGGGTCTTCACGTGCAGCAGACGATCATCAGTAATAAGGGGCTCTCCGGGTGAAAGTGATAATGAGATCCTAATGTTAGATTTAGCAAAATTCATTTAACCCGAATAGAAGAGAGATCAGAGTCCCAGAGTATAGACGAGGAGTAAAAGATCCTAACTCCAGCCAATGGCGACGTGGGGCCGTAAGACACACAGCCATGTTAGTAAAAGTATTTGCAATGTCTAGACTCGACTTGGGCTAAGGAGTGTGGAAGGGGGATTCCTACAGGTAGTCGGCTCTGATACCAACTTGTGACGCCCCCGATTCAATCGTACACTAATCATACACGCAAACGTGTACGATCCAGATCAGGGACTCACGGGAAGATATCACAACACAACTCTAAAAAAAAAGTCATACAAGCATCATAATACAAGCCAAGGGCCTCGAGGGCTCGAATACAAGTGCTCGATCATAGACGATTCAGCGGAAGCAACAATATCTGAGTACAGACATAAGTTAAACAAGAATGCCATAAGATGGCTAGCACAAAACTGGGATACAGATCGAAAGAGGCGCATGCCTCCTGCTTGGGATCCTCCTAAACTACTCCTGGTCGTCGTTAGCGGCCTGCACGTAGTAGTAGGCACCTCCGGTGTAGCAAGAGTCGTCGTCGACGGTGGTGTCAAGCTCCTGGGCTCCAGCATCTGGTTGCGACAACCAGGTAGAATGGAAAGGGGGAAAAGAGGGAGAAAAGCAACCGTGAGTACTCATCCAAAGTACTCGCAAGCAAGGAGCTACACTACATATGCATGGGTATATGTAAAGGGCCATATCGGTGGACTGAACTGCAGAATGCCAGAATAAGAGGGGGATAGCTAATCCTGTCGAAGACTACGCTTCAGGCCACCTCCATCTTGCAGCATGTAGAAGAGAGTAGATGGTAAGTTCACCAAGTAGCATCGCATAGCATAAACCTACCCGGCGATCCCCTCCTTGTCACCCTGTTAGAGAGCGATCACCGGGTTATATCTGGCACTTGGAAGGGTGTGTTTTATTAAGTATCCGGTTCTAGTTGTCATAAGGTCAAGGTACAACTCCAAGTCGTCCTGTTACCGAAGATCACGGCTATTCGAATAGATAAACTTCCCTGCAGGGGTGCACCACATAACCCAACACGCTCGATCCCATTTGGCCGGACACACTTTCCTGGGTCATGCCCGGCCTCGGAAGATCAACACGTCGCAGTCCCACCTAGGCCAACAGAGAGGTCAGCAAGCCGGTCTAAACCTAAGCGCACAGGGGTCTGGGCCCATCGCCCTTAGCACACCTGCACGTTGCGAACGCGGCCGGAAGCAGACCTAGCCTAGCAGGCATTCCAGAACAATCCGGCGCGCGCCACTCAGTCGCTGACGTCACGAAGGCTTCGCCTGATACCACGACGTCGAGTGCCCATAACTGTTCCCGCATAGTTGGTTAGTGCGTATAGGCCAGTGGCCAGACTCAGATCAAATACCAAGATCTTGTTAAGCGTGTTAAGTATCCGCGAATGCCGACCAGGGCCAGGCCCACCTCTCTCCTAGGTGGTCTCAACCTGCCCTGTCGCCCCTCCACAAAGTAATAGTCGGGGGCCGTCGGGAACCCAGGCCCACCTCTACCGGGATGGAGCCACCTGCCCCTTCAACCCCCATCTCCGAACAGTATCATAAGTAATGTAACAGTACAAAGTGAATAGTATATGCCCGTGATCACCTCCCGAAGTGATCACGACCCTATAGTATAGCATGGCAGATGGACAAGAGTGTAGGGCCACTGATGGAATACTAGCATCCTATACTAAGCAGTAGGATAGCAGGTAAGGGTAACAACTGTAGCAACAATGACAGGCTATGCATCAGAATAGGATTAACCGAAAGCAGTAACATGCTACACTACTCTTATGCAAGCAGTATAGAGAAGAATAGGCGATATCTGGTGACCAGGGGGGGCTTGCCTGGTTGCTCAGACAAGAAGGAGGGGTCGTCGGTGACGTAGTCGACGACAGGGGCATCAGCATCGTCACGGGGTCTACCGAAGAGAAGAGGGGGGAGAAACAGTAAATACATAGCAAGCAAGTGCATAACAGGACAACACACAGAGCTAGACGTGTTCTAACACGATATGAGGTGATACCGGTGAAGGAGGGAAACATCCGGGAAAGTATTCCCGGTGTTTTTCGTTTTCGGACAAACGAACCGGAGGGGGAAATTGCGAGTTCGATATGTTAGGGATGTATGGCGGACGAACGGGCTGCGTATCCGGATTCGTTTATATTAATTTTAAAAGATTTAATTCATTTTTAGGATTTATTTAATTATTTTAAAACAACATTATCCAGAACAGTGTTTGCTGACATCATCATGACGTCAGCAGTCAACAGAGGTGCTGACTGGGTCGCTGACGTGTGGGTCCCACTCGTCATTGACTGTTTAGTCTAATTATGGTTTAACTAATCTAATTACGGTTTAATTAAACTAACTAGTTAATTAGATTAATTAATTAATTATTTTAATTATTATTAATTTATTAATTTCATTCTTTTTTTAATAAAACGTTCATAGGGGCTGGGCCCACTTGTCATAGGCCTGGGGAGGCCTTAGCGGGCACGCGGTTACGGGCGTGCGGGCGTGTGCCCGAGTCCACACGGGAAGGGGCTACGGGCGCTTGGACGGGGGCTCGCCCGCAGGGAGTGCGGCGGGGCGAGGCCAGTGGCCAGGGCGGCCGCGGTGGCCGGCCGGCGTGGGGGAAATGGAGTGCGGGGCCGGCGACGAGCGGTGGCGAGGCGCCTACAGCAGGGGAGGCGAGCAGCGCGGGTAGCTGGACACAGGGACCAGGGCGGCGCGTTCGGGCCGGCCATGGCGCGGCAAGCAGGGGGTGCGGGGGGGGGGGTGTGGCAGCGGCGACGGCGGATGAGTACGGCCGTCCGCGCACGGGCGCGATGCAGGGCTTGGCCGGGGCCTAGCAGGCACATGGGCGCGCAGTTAGGGACGCGCACAGGGCGGCTAGGAAGTGAGCAGAACAAGGTAGGGAGCGGGTGGGCACGTGCTCGGGAGCGAACGAGGGGCGCGGTGTCCGCGGCGACGGCGACCAGCGTGGTGCGGGGAAGAGGAGAAGGAGGGGGCCTCACGGGCGTTCGTCGGGGACCGGGCAGCGGGGCGCGGGGAGGAGGACGGAGACAACGGCGTTGTAGACGGGGAGGTAGTCCGATGGGGAGGCGTGGTCGAGGCGGCGCCTAGCACCGGCGATGACGACGAGCGGCGTCGGGCTTGGCGATGCGTCGGCGGGGGAGGGTTCTGGCGCGGGAATGGCGACGGAGGTGGGTGCAGGGGAGGGAGAGGCGAGCTCAGGGGAGGAGCAGGGCGTGGCTAGCGGGAGGAGCTGCGGGGTCGAGCGGGATCAGGGGCGACGGGGTCGAGCGCCCGATCCGATCTGCATCGGGCGGAGCAGAGGGAGGAGTGAGGGAAGTGGGGTGGTGTGCGCTAGGGTTTCGGGGGGTGGGGGAGGTTCATAGGCGCGGATGGGCTGGCCTAGTTGGCCCGATGGCCAGCTGGGCCGAGGCCTAGTGGGGGGGGGAGGGGTTCTCCTTTTCTTTTCTTTTCGTTTACTATTTTATCTTTTACCTTTTATTTATTATTACCCTTTTCTATTTTATTTTATTTTAGATTTATAAATCATAAATTTTGTACCTAAATTAGTACCACTAATTATACCTCTACTACAAAAAGTTTAAACCTCTAATTAAAATAGTTTAACATTTTAATAACTATAAAAGGCATTCAATTAATTCTTTTGCTACTATTTTATTTATTTTAGAACATTCAAACACTTTTAAAGATGTTGGTTTCTCCACCATTACTACTTATGCGTTATTTGTTACTACTAGAACAATTTGGTTTTAATATTTGAAAAATTTTATTTGTTTGCCTTTGTTTTAAATTTGAAATTTGAACTGGGTTTCGAACTGACACGAGTTTATCTACAGTAACCGAGGTGACGTGCCATCCTTAGCGAGGGATCACTGTAGCTTAATTATCCGGGCGTCACAACTCCCCAGCGACAAAACCGATTTGGTGGCTTACAATTCAAAGGAAAAAGCGCCAACAATCTTAGAATTCATGAGTCGGTGACTCATGTAGATTCCATGTATATCCAAGACATGCATGCTGACCTTTTGCCTTACCAAATATTAGGAAAGTAGAGATGCGAAAGGTCAGGGGTAGATGGACAATGTCTTACACAAATGTCGATGTGTATTTTAGTTTCTTGAATTGTTTTGATATTTGTTTATGTTTCTTTAATTTGATGTATTCTGCTTAGTGATAAACAAGACCGCTCGCATGGGATTATCAAGGGCATTGCCAGGAAGCTATTCTTTGATTGGTATTTGTCGCCTTCAGTGGTCGTTTTGGCCCCAGTAGGAGGAAGAGGTCATGGATCAACATGTTTGGTGTGTTTTTAGTTGTAGACTTTCAAGTTTTCTATTCAGTATGACATGGCTATGGCGGTGGGGCAATGACTCAACCAATAAGAACCTCTCGGCTTCATTTAAGTATTTGTGGTGTGTTCTATAGTGTCCTTGCGGAGCTAGTCGAGTTAGTGTTTGACAAATCTGGATCTCTTCAATTAAAGTGCCACTGTTCAGGTGGTTTACCCATCTGCCTATTTTTATTTTCTCAATGGTCACAAAGTCAGAGAAAGCACTCCTCCCCTCACCCCTTCGTTTTATATAAGGTGTAACTCATATTTTTGTCAATTTCGCTATATTTGCTCACATTATGCTTAGGGAAAGCAACTGCCTTAATTACCTACCGAGGGAGTCCTGGAATAAGGGGTCCTCGGGCGTCCGGCCTGTTAGCCATGGGCCGGACTGATGGGCTGTGAAGATACGAAGACTGCACCCGTGTCCGGATGGGACTCTCCTTGGCGTGGAAAGCAAGCTTGGCGATCAAATATGTAGATTCCTTTCTTTGTAACCGACCTGGTGTAAACCCTAGATCCTTCCGGTATCTATATAAACCGGAGGACTTAGTCCGGAAGGAGGGAGATTCATTACCATAGTCATACAGGCTAGACTTCTAGGGGTTAGCCATTATGATCTCGTCGTAGATCAACTCTTGTAATACTCATATTCATCAAGATCAATCAAGAAGGAAGTAGGGTATTACCTCCATAGACAGGGCCCGAACCTAGGTAAACATCGTGTCCCCTGTCTCCTGTTACCATCGACCTTAGACGCACAGTTCGGGACCCCCTACCCGAGATCCGCCGGTTTTGACACCGACATTGGTGATTTCATTGAGAGTCCCACTGTGACATTGACGACAAGATCGATGACTCGCCTCGTCCTTAAAGACAATATCGCCGCCGGATGAGGACTGGCCCCAGGCCAAACCCTCCAGCTAGGCGGCTTTACCATGACCGCCCGTTCGACCGTTAAGCCGACGATGACCTCTCGGGCTATCGAGAATCCCCTTCGTATCGACTCCAAAAACTCCAAGCAGATGGATCCGACGGAGTTTTCGTCTTTAAACGAGCTCCTTGATCACATCGCCGCCCTGGGAATCGCCACAGATTACGATCGGATCGGGCTTAAACCCGATTAGAGAGAAATCAAATCTCCACCGGTCACCCTCCAGATAGCGGTAGTCGAGGAGCAAGATGGAGACTCTTCCTCTATACCCATGACGGACTATGTTCGGATCGCCGACCCTGAAGAGCCGGATACCCACCAGCGAAAGGATCTGACCTGCCTTCCGAACATAGAATCGGACGGCGGGCCTAAGCAATCAGAAGATACTCCGGAGCCCGGACTGTTAAGCCGGGAAGATCTTCAGACTCCGGATTATCGATCGGGTCAGGATTCAATTCCACCCACCCACCCAGACATAAGCGCCCTTATGTGCATACAACAGTAGTCTCAGGAAACGTTCCACCTCTTTTGGGCCAGATTCCTCTTTGTCAAGGACAAGGTTAAAGATTGCCGCGACGAGGACGCGATATCAGCGTTCTGCAACAATTGCACGGACGAAGGAATCCTCAACGCCATTAATCGCCACTGCATACTACACTTCACTGACTTGGCAACTATCATACAGAAGTACAATGCAATGGAAAGCGCCTGGAAAGCTCAGGCAGCTCGCTGGGAGCCGCCGGTCCCAACTCAACCTCTTGTCCAGGCGAAAAGGGCACACCCTCGTGGCACGCCTAGTCCAATAGCCAAGAAATATAAACTCATTACGCGGCACGGAACCATGCTGGAGGGATGGCTCGATGGCCCATGCAAAATACACACAACACCGGATACCATATCAACCCACAGCCTTAGAGCATGTGGGATACTCCGACAGGTAGCCAAGAGCGGCGAGGACATCCTTACCAAAAACGCCCCAGAGCAACACCCTCCAGAAGACGACGACCCCAGAGTATTGACGGTCTTTGAGACATTCGCTTCAAACAACAAGCACAAAAGGGCACTCCGCGACCTTGCCGAAGTCTGTCAAATCGCCGCAATAAACCCTTGGAACGACACGACTATAACCTTTAATGCCGGTGACGAACCAAAATACAGGACAGTCGGAGCGCCAGCTACATTAGTCCTCAGTCCTATCATGGACGGCTTTCGACTCACCAAGGTCCTCATGGACGGCGGCAGTGGACTAAACCTCATCTATGAGGATACACTCCACAAAATGGAAATAGGCAGGAGCCGCATCGAGCAAAGCAGCACGACCTTCCAAGGAATCATTCCCAGTCGGGAGGCGCGGTGTGCGGGAAAAATCACACTTGACATAGTATTCGGCACGCCGGAGAATTATTGGTCCGAAGAAATAACCTTCCAAGTGGCTTCTTTCAACAGTGGATACCACGCCCTGTTGGGGCGAGATGCTTTTACACGCTTCCAAGCTATACCTCATTACGGATACATGAAGCTCAAAATGCCCAGGCCCAACGGCATAATCACTCTTGTCAGTGATCCGGACATAGCACTCCGCGCCGAAAACAAAACCGCATCCCTGGCCCTTGAGGCATTATCTGAAGGCCTCGCAGTCGAAGAATTAACCACGCCGTGCTCCCCTATGGATAGGGACGATGTGATCTTAGACAAACGACCCAAATCCACCTCCTTCAAACCGGCAGAAGAAATAGTCAAATTCCAGGTCCACCCAACGGACCCCAAGAAGACAACATCTATTGGAGCACTACTAGACCCAACAGTCGACGCCGCGCTATGGGATTTCCTTCGCGAAAACTGGGATATATTTGCCTGGCACCCTTCTGATATGCCTGGAATCCCACGCAAGCTGGCCGAACATAGCCTCAATATATTAAAGGGATACAAACCAGTCAAACAAACACTTCAGCGCTTTTCCGAACCCAAACGCCAAGCTATGGGGGAGGAGCTAGCCAAGCTAATTGAGGCCGGATTCATTAGAGAAATAAAACAGCCGGACTGGCTAGCAAACCGGGTGATGGTACCAAAGAAGGACAAATCCTGGCGCCTGTGCGTCGATTTTAAAGACCTCAATAAGGCTTGCCCTAAGGATCCCTTCCCCCTCCCCCGCATTGATCAAATCATTGATGCTACCGCAGGACATGACTCATTGTGTTTCCTTGATGCATATTCCGGATACCATCAAATCAAAATGAAGGAGTCCGATCAAGCTGCAACAACATTCATTACCCCATATGGGCCATTATGCTTCAACACCATGCCCTTCGGGCTCAAGAACGCCGGCGCCACATACCAATGCATGATTCAAACATGCCTGGAGAAACAGATCGGCAAGACAGTTGAAGCTTATGTTGACGATGTCGTCATCAAAACTAGGCACGTCGAAACACTAATAGACGATTTACGTCTCACATTCGACGACCTCCGCGCGTATGACAATGAGCTCAATCCGGAAATGTGTGTTTTCAGCGTACCCGCTGGAAAACTGCTGGGCTTCATTGTTTCCAATAGAGGAATTGAAGCAAATCCAGCCAAAATCCGAGCTCTGTCACAATTGGCTACGCCAATAGGCCTTAAACAAGTCCAAAAACTCGCTGGTTGTGTGGCATCTTTAAGCCGCTTTATCTCCAAATTGGGAGAAAAGGCACTGCCACTCTATCGCCTTCTACGACGCACTGATAACTTTGAGTGAACTGACGCGGCGACGACCGGACTGGAAGAAATAAAAGCCCTTCTAGCGAGCAACCCAATCCTGGCCGCGCCAAACGTCGTCGAGCCCATGTTACTATACATATCGGCAACACATCAGGTGGTGAGCGCCGTGCTCGTCGTTGAACGAGAACAGGACGGACACAAATTCCCGCTCCAAAAACCAGTATACTACGTATCTACTGTTCTCGCACCATGCAAATCCCGGTACCCCCACTATCAAAAGATAGGATACGCGGTCTTCATGGCATCCCGAAAGCTACGGCACTACTTCCAGGAGTGTTCGATCACGGTGGCTTCTCAAGTAGCACTCAATGACATAATAAACAACCACGATGCTACAGGTCGAATCGCCAAATGGGCCATTGAGATCCTTCCATTTGACATAACATACAAACCACGTCGAGCCATTAAATCCCAAGTACTGGCTGACTTCGTCGCCGAATGGACAGAGGCCGAACTCCCTAAAGAGTACGACACATATTCCAATTGGGTCATGATTTTGATGGCTCCAAAATGTTGGCAGGGCTAGGAGCGGGTGTCGTGTTAACGTCCCCCACTGGAGATGTCGTCCAGTACATACTCCAAATATTATACACAGACTCCAATAACGCAGCCGAATGCGAGGCCTTATTGCATGGTCTCCGGATGGCTGTCTCCATGGGCATACAACGCCTGGAGGTGCGCGGGGACTCAAACCTTGCAATATCTCAAATAAATGGAGACTTCAATGCCAAAGATCCAAAGATGGCAGCTTATCATAATGCCGTCCTAAAAATGTCGGCTTGGTTCGAGGGGCTCGAATTTCATCACGTCGCCCGAGAAAGTAATCAGGCGGCGGACGTCCTTGCTCGCATTGGCGCCAAGCGCGACCCCGTCCGACCTAACATCTTCTTGGAAAGGCTTTTTAAGCCATCCGTGGTGTGGCAAGGGAAGGGCGGCAACAACAGTCCAGATCCGAACACAGCCCCAGATTCCGAACACACCGATATCATCGGGGGCTCAGCCACAGAAATAACACCGTCAGCCCATCTCATTATGGCAGTCATCGCCCCATGGACCGAACCCTTCTTGGCCTACCATAGTAGGAAAGAACTACCCGAAGATCAGAATGAGGCTCGCCGCATTGTCCGGTGTTCGAAGGCCTACAAGGTTCACGACGGAGAGCTCTACAAGAAAAGTACTACCTGATAACCCACAAGTATAGGGGGTCAATTGTAGCCTCTTTTGATAAGTAAGAGTGTCGAACCCAACGAGGAGCTAAAGGTAGAACAAATATTCCCTCAAGTTCTATCGACCACCGATACAACTCTACGCACGCTTAACGTTCGCTTTACCTAGAACAAGTATAAAACTAGAAGTACTTTGTAGGTGTTTTTGGATAGGTTTGCAAGAATATAAAGACAGCGTAAATAAAAAGTAGGGGCTGTTTAGATAAAGACACAACTAAATTATATTTAGTACAGAGCTTTTTGTCACGAGAAAGTTATTTGTCCCTAAGCAATCGATAACTAGACCAGTAATCATTATTGCAATTTTATTTGAAGGAGAGGCATAAGCTAACATACTTTCTCTACTTGGATCATATGCACTTATGATTGGAACTCTAGCAAGCATCCGCAACTACTAAAGATCATTAAGGTAAAACCCAACCATAGCATTAAAGCATCAAGTCCTCTTTATCCCATACGCAACAACCCCCTTACTCGGGTTTGTGTTTCAGTCACTCACGCAACCCACTATAAGCGAATCATGAACGTATTGCAACACCCTACAACATGGATCCCTCACGCTTGCGCGACACGGAGAGCACCATAGGACAGCACCAATAATAAAACATGCAACTCAAACCAATCACGATCATCAATTAACCCATAGGACAAAACGGATCTACTCAAACATCATAGGATAGCCATACATCATTGGGAAATAATATATAGCGTTGAGCACCATGTTTAAGTAGCGGTAAAAGAGGGGTTACACCACTGCATAGAGGGGGGAAAAGTTGGTGATGATGGCGGTGAAGTTGTTGGTGAAGATTGCGGTGATGATGATGGCCCCTGGTGTCACTCCAGCGCCACCGGAAGCGAGGGAGAGAGAGCCCCCTCCTTCTTCTTCTTCCTTAACCTCCTCCCTAGATGGGAGAAGGGTTTCCCCTCTGGTCCTTGGTCTCCATGGCATGGGAGGGGTAAGAGCCCCTCCAAGATTGGATTGAAACCTTCGCCGAGATTTTTTTTCCGAAAATTATCTTTCTTGCGGCCAAAGTAGAGTAGCAACCGCCTTACGGGGGGCCCACGAGGGGGGCAGGCGCGCCCAGGGGGACAGGCGCACCCCCTGCCTTGTACCGCCCTCGGGCACCGTCTCGCGTTGATTCTTCTTCCGGAATTTTCCAAATATTCCAAAAATATTCTCCGTCCATTTTTATCCCGTTTGGATTCCGTTTGATATGGTGTTTCTGCGAAACATAAAACATGCAACAAACAGGAACTGGCACTAGGCACTGGATCAATATGTCAGTCCCAAAAATAGTATAAAAAGTTGCCAAAAAGTATATGAAAGTTGTATAATATTGGCATGGAACAATCAAAAATTATAGATACGACGGAGACGTATCAGCATCCCCAAGCTTAATTCCTGCTCGTCCTCGAGTAGGTAAATGATAAAAAGATAATTTTTGATGTGGAATGCTACCTAGCATAATCTTGATCATGTAATCTAATCATGGCAAGAATATTAAGACACGAGTGATTCAAAGCAATAGTCTATCATTTGACGTTAAGACAAAAATACTACAAGCATACTAATAAAGCAATCATGTCTTTTCAAAATAACATGGCCAAAGAAAGTTATCCCTACAAAATCATATAGTCTGGCTATGCTCCATCTTCACCACACAAAATATTCACATCATGCACAACCCCGATGACAAGCCGAGCAATTGGTTCATACTTTTTAACGCGCTTCAGCTTTTTCAACTCTCACGCAATACATGAGCGCAAGCCATGGATATAGCACTATAGGTGGAATAGAATATGATGATGTGGGTTATGTGGAGAAGACAAGAAAAGGAGAAAGTCTCACATCGACGCGGCTAATCAACGGGCTATGGAGATGCCCATCAATTGATGTCAATGTGAGGAGTAGGGATTGCCATGCAACGGATGCACTAAGAGCTATAAGTGTATGAAAGCTCAAACTGGAAACTAAGTGGGTGTGCATCCAACTTGCTTGCTCATGAAGACCTCAGGCATTTGAGGAAGCCCATCATCGGAATATACAAGCCAAGTTCTATAATGAAAATTCCCACTAGTATATGAAAGTGATAACTCAAGAGACTCTCTATATGAAGAACATGGTGCTACTGTGAAGCACAAGTGTGGTAAAAGGATAGTAACATTGCCCCTTTTTCTTTTTTTGCGGGCTTCTTTGGCCCCATTTTTTATTTAGGCTTCTTTGGCCTCTCTTTTTTTGGGCAATACTCTAATAATGATGATCATCACACTTTTATTTACTTACAACTCAATATTACAACTCGATACTAGAACAAAGATATGACTCTATATGAATGCCTCCGGCGGTGTACCGGGATGTGCAATGATCTAGCGTAGCAATGACATCAAAAAACAGACAAGCCATGAAAACATCATGCTAGCTATCTTACGATCATGCAAAGCAATATGACAATAAATGCTCAAGTCATGTATATGATGATGATGGAAGTTGCATGGCAATATATCTTGGAATGGCTATGGAAATGCCATGATAGGTAGGTATGGTGGCTATTTTGAGGAAGACATAATGAGGCTTATGTGTGATACAGCGTATCATATCACGGGGTTTGGATGCATCGGCGAAGTTTGCACCAACTCTCGAGGTGAGAAAGGGCAATGCACGGTACCGAAGAGGCTAGCAATGATGGAAGGGTGAGAGTGCGTATAATCCATGGACTCACATTAGTCATAAAGAACTCATATACATATTGCAAAAGTTTATTAGCCCTCGAAGCAAAGTACTACTATGCATTCCCCTAGGGGATAGATTGGTAGGAAAAGACCATCGCTCGTCCCCGACCGCCACTCATAAGGAAGACAATCAATAAATACCTCATGCTCCGACTTCGTTACATAACAGTTCACCATACGTGCATGCTATGGGAATCACAAACCTCAACACAAATATTCCTACTAATCCACAACTACCCACTAGAATGACTCTAATATCACCATCTTCATATCGCAAAACTATTGCAAGGAATCAAACATATCATATTCGGTGATCTACAAGTTTTATGTAGGATTTTATGACTAACCATGTGAATGACCAATTCCTGTCATCTCTGTAAATGGATATAAGTGAAGCAGGAGAGTTTAATTATTTCTACAAAAGATATGACCATGCTCTAATAAATATAAGTGAAGAAAAAGAGCATTCTACAAATGGTGGTTTTCTATGTAAAGAGAAACAGGCAATCCAAACTTCAAATGATATAAGTGAAGCACATGAAGCATTCTAGAAAGCCATACTCAAGATATAAGTGAAGTGCGAAGAGCATTCTATAAATAAACCAAGGACTATCTCATACAAGCATGGTGCATAAAAGAAAAGTGAAAACTAAATGCAAAAGACGCTCCAAGATTTGCACATATCACATGAATGAAACGAATCCGAAAACATACCGATATTTGTTGAAGAAAGAGGGGATGCCTTCCGGGGCATCCCCAAGCTTAGATGCTTGAGTCTCCTTGAATATTTACTTGGGGTGCCTTGGGCATCCCCAAGCTTGAGCTCTTGCCTCTCCTTCTTCTCCTCACATCGAGACCTTCTCGATCATCGAACACTTCATCCACACAAAACTTCAACAGAAAACTCGGTAAGATCCGTTAGTATAATAAAGCAAAGCACTACTCTAAGTACTGTTGCAAACCAATTCATATTTTTTTGCATTGTGTCTATTGTAATATAACTTTTTCATGGCTTAATCCACTGATATAAATCGATAGTTTAATCAAAACAAGCAAACTATGCATCAAAAACAAAATCTGTCTAAAAGAGAACAGTCTGTAATAGTCTGAACATTCACCATACTTATGATACGTTAATAATTCTGCAAAAATTAGCAAAAATAAACAATTTTTATAGAAAGACAGTGCAAAAAGAGTCATAACCGTTTGACGTTCCAGTAAAAACTTAAAAATCACACACTACAGCCAAAGTTTCTGTCCTGCACCGTACAAACCAACAAGCATTGTAAACATCCTAAAGGCAAACCTTGGCACATTATTTTTATAATACAATGGAATTGTACAAGGTTATAATTATTTTTATTGAAAAGTTTCTGTAATCAAGATTCACAAAGTTTCCGTGAGCATGAACAAAGTGCAAGGCTAGCTCCCACTTCAACAATGCTTGTCTTTCTCACTTTCGCTTTTCTTTTTGAAAAAGTTTTGTGTTCCCCTCTTTATTTTTTTTGTTTTTAAACTATATGGAAGCACTCAACAGAAATTAATGACTCTCTAAAACTTCCGGGTTGTCTCCCACGCAGCGCTTTCTTTAAAGCCATTAAGCTAGGCATATTGTGCTCAAGAATTGAATCCACCCGGATCACAAGGTATAACAAAGCCAATTTTAATTAACAATGATTTATAATTTAGTGGTGAGCACAAAGTAACATATATCATGCAATAACGAAGTCTAACTCTCTTCCTATGCATCGACATGTCATAAAGGAACAATTCATGCACACAAAGTAAAGGCCAATGCATAGTATAAACAGTTTCTTGCAATTTTATCATGTTGGAAACATAGAGAGGTGGAGATATAGTTCCTCTCTCATAATAATTGCAAGTAGGAGCAGCAAGCACATGTATATTATATTCATCAAAATCATCATGTGCAACGGTATAAGGAAACCCATCAATATAATCCTTAAGAAGGGTAAACTTCTCCGATATAGTGTAGTTGGGAGAATTCAAAAAGATAATAGTACTATCATGCGTGGGTGCAATAGCAACAATTTCATGTTTAACATAAGGAACTATAGCAAGTTCATCTCCATAAGCATAATTCGTATTGGCATCTTGGCCACAAGCATATCAAGCATCATAAAAAAGGGATATTTCAAGAGAATCAACGGGATCATAATAGTTATCATAGCAATCATCCTTCGGTAAGCACGAAGGGAAGTTAAACAATGTATGAGTTGAAGAGTCACTCTCATTAGAAGGTGGGCACAGGTAGCTAATCTGCTCTTCCTCCTTTTGTTCTTCGCTCTCCTCATCATCTTTTTCATCCAATGAGCTCACAATGTCGTTAATTTCTTCTTCCATAGGCTCCTGCAAAATATTAGTATCTTCTTGGACAGCGGAGACTTTCTCAATAAATGCACTAATATCGGAATTGAATTCATAACTGGCATAGCAATATTTTAGGATAGCTAAATTTTCAGGTCTATAAACAGCATCATAAAAAATTTCAAACTCTTTGAACATAGATTCAATCACTACAAGAAGTATGTCAACTTGTGACCTTCACTATTGGTCACTGAAAGGTCATTGTTTTTCATTTGCGACCTTTTTTTTGACCAAAACAGAAGGTCAAAAGCTGGTGGTCGTAAACTAAAATTAACGACCTTCTCTGTGAGAAGGTCGTGGACGTTTACGACCAAAATATGCCTATTGTTTTGTTTTGGTCACTAGCAGCCTCCCCAGGCCACGTAGGCATCCGACGTGGCAACCTGATGTGGCACAAGAATCAGCCCGGTCCAATTCGATTTTCTACATGGGCCTAGCCCAACAATTCGGCCTTTTTATTGTTTTTTTCATGTGAATTTTTGGTCGGCTACATGGGCCATGCCCTACAATTCGGCCTTTTAATTTTCTAGGCCATGGCCCTTTTGCAAACCATTTCATTAGGCCTTTTTGTAAGGTTTTACAAAAATGCACAATGTTCCAGTCCAATATTATTTGGGCTATAGCATTTTTAGAGCCCATATATTATTTGGTCTAGTAGAACATTTGGTCTTTTTTTATTCACTGATTACCAGTTTACACATTTGAACAGCAAACACTCAATAATTCTCTCAATTAAATGATTAAATTCAGAAATCATTCATCCGAATACACACAATAGCACATACAAGTCTGCATGTCCAACCTCAACTAAAACAAGCAAAAACAGATACACATCAACTAAAGTTGTGGTGCGCTTCCATCACAACAACAGCGACCTAAGCGACATTAGATCACCAAAAAGAAACAATGCCATCAACATGAGGCGGTAATCCAACTTTAACATTTTGTGAGGAGCAGCGCCACCAGGAGGATGCCGATCGCCGCTGGTACGTGGCCACAGGTCACATCAGAAATATTCAGAAATCAGTTGAACATAATTGACTACAAAAGAAATCAGAATTGAACAGAATTGTCATGCTTGTCTACTTTCAGGAAAGTTAATACATATTTCCTTGCTTGTCTACCAAAGAAATTGTATCAACTTAACACTTAGTCATGCATAAGTGTTTCACATCAAAAACATACAGCAGTGCAGACTCAAAATTGTATCAACTTAACACTTAGTCATGCATAAGCGTTTCACATCAAAAACATACAAAATTTGGAGTAGGAAACTAAATCTCTAAATACTCCAGCTGCAAATACTGCTAACACTAATAGGCCAGTAGCAAATACTGTATTTTTGGAGTTTTAACAAATGTTCAGTAATTTATGGAGTACAGCAGCAACATCACGTTAAGAAAGTAAGCTAAATCATCACATTTTCAACTCACTACTGAATCTTCTCAATGAATCAACTAGTACTACAAC
The DNA here is from genome assembly GCF_003073215.2 of Triticum urartu. Taxonomy (NCBI): domain Eukaryota; kingdom Viridiplantae; phylum Streptophyta; class Magnoliopsida; order Poales; family Poaceae; genus Triticum; species Triticum urartu. The sequence goes on along the minus strand of NC_053028.1, from coordinate 74,967,063 downwards.
CAAATTCAGTGAATTAAGCTACTCCATTTTTAAGTACTGCTCGAGTGCTGCTCGAGTGCTCAAACATGTAGAGATACAAGTACTACAGGTTTCTCGAAGGCGTAGAATCGACCTAGCATGTCACAAGAGACATATTAGTACATTTTGCTGGTGAGGCAAGGAAACAAATAGCACTATGTACCGCATCTAGAGAATTATGCCCAGCTCACTTAATTTGGAGTTAATAAACTCGATAAACTGTCACTGGCAGTAAGACACCACTACTACAAGTACTATTGTAGTAGTAGAGGAAGAAGAATATAGTACAATACTACTACACATGTGTGCTAACTAGTAAGTAATAAGATACACACAAGTAACTAGGTGTAGTAGTAGAAGGGACCTAGATAGTACGCAAGACACATACTACTAGTAAATTGTTGTTATGGGTGAGACAAGAGAGCAGGTGGTACTCTGTGGTGCTGCTAGGAAGGGAATTATGGCCACTCGGAATAAATTAACAGTGAGTAGTCCATGGAGTGTCACCAGCAGCAAGATAGCACTACTCTTCTAGTACTGCAGCAAGAAGAATAAAGTACTCCCTCCGTTCCAAATTACTCGTCGTGGTTTTAGTTCAAATTTGGAACGAAGGGAGTATATAATACACTAAAACCACGACGAGTAATTCGGAACGAAGGGAGTATATAATACATAGGCAAGGCAGACTTGGTATAGAATACAGGAGCAGTAATTAACAAAGAGAGCAGAGCAGAGCAGAGCAAAAGGATCTTCTCTGCTTTGGTGCCTTGGTAATAGTAATTAACAGAGGATGAATGTGCAAAGTGGAAGAGAATAGTGGTCGCTTACATAGGTAGGTGACTCGTGGGTCGCTGGCCTCAGCCTCGTTGGCGACACGGAGGATGAGGGCGATCTCGACGAGCAAGGAGGGGACCAACTCGCTGTTGAAGATAGCTCAGAAATATCAGTGTTAACACTTTAACAGAAATATTATCATCTCAGATGTATTTATTCTAAAGGTGCGGCAGGTCCTAACCCTATCATAGGCATACGCGCAAACAGGTTCATGACAGTGTTATGTTTTATACAAGGATGTGGCTTATTGAAACTGAAAGTCCAAGTAAAAGTCGTCAATAGCAAAAATAATGAAATGTTTAGTCCCAGGTTTGTGAACTACGCAACAATTCTTTTAAACTTGTAATACCGAGGCTGAGTTAGTACGCAGACTGTCTGTAAGCTACAACATGTCCCATCCAAGCACAGCCCAACCCGTCAGCTACAAAGAGCATGAAAAAAAACAAAATACCATACTTAATTAGAGCTTTATTTTTTTTGTTCTTACACGGGCCGCTAATAAATAAAGAGTCAGAAAAGCGTCTGAATGGAATCGAGGCTCTGTTTCAGGTAGCAAAGTGGCAAGCAATCTATTTGTGCAGCAGCAATACTAGGCTTCACTCTGCTCATGATCTACTAATGACTTCTAGCATAAAAAACACTTCTGGCCTAATAAGCAACAGTATAGCATGCACTTATTAAATTCTTAAGAGTAGCACATGCATTGTCTGTTAAGGGCATCATCTGTTACAATTTGTGTTAAAATCTCCTAGGAGTTCAAAGGCTGGAAACAATCTACTATGGAGAAGTGAAGGACCCCAAGTACCTTAAGAGTAGCACATGCATTGTATAATTCTTCTTTACGAGTATCTCCGAAACCATCAGCGTTACCTGTAAAAGTGGTAGTCATCACATGGAAAAATTAGCCAAGCACAGCTCTAATATGGAAAGAAGCACTTCTGTATTTCTATTATATATGCTAGAGAAACTGATTTCTAGTGTTAAAACATGCAGCTCTGTATACATAATTTTGGTAAGCTAGGCAGAAGCTTAAATATTCAGTGTATAGAAATAGTCATGTGTATGCATATGTTATACTTTGGTCAAGCGAATGGATGAAGACATGACCGCTCCTGAACATACAGAAAGATGGACAACAGTTACAAACAAGACAGAGAGAGATGACCTTGAGGTCATCGGCAGAAGGAGAATGGTCGGAGGAGTAGTAGCCGGCCTCCGTCACGAATCTGGAAGCACCAGTCTCGCCATGGCGAATCTGGCGCCGCCTCGATCTAGGGCCTCCCGGCGGGAGAGGGAGAGAAGGTGAGTGGAGGGCGCGATAGTGCACGGCCCGGAGAGCAGCGTCAGAGGGCACCGACCGCACGGCCGCGTCGTCGCCGCCGTCGTCGACCGCACAACAATGGACGAAGCAGACGGAGTCATGGTGGACCTGCGCGCATGCATTGCGAGGGGAGGGAGGAAACCGCATGAGCAAAATCGAAACCAAGCAACAGAGAGAGACCATGAGGGGGAGAGAGAGGAAACCTTCCATGGCCGCGGCTGCCCTTGCGCGGTAGTGGATCCAGCGCTATGAGCATATGAAGGGCGGATCTGGGCGCGCCATGGCCGCCAGCTCACTTGCAGCCCTCTTCCCCCAAAGGGGATCGAGAGGTGGTTCAGTGAGAGAGAGAGAGAGGGGGGAGCTGAGGCCGTCCATCTCGGCCTTCTCAGGAGAGGGGAGCCGGAGGAGGTGGGGATCCCGGGGAGATGAGGATGACGAGGAGCCGCGGGGCTGCGGCGAAGTTGTCGAGGTCTAGGTCTGCGACGAAGGAGAGGTAGGGCGTGGCCGTGTGGGTGGAGAGGTAGGGGGTGAGGTGCGGGCGTTGGAACCCTAGGATGACGACGGCCTGGTTGGGTGGATGGATCCCAGAGCGGAGCGGAGCAGGTGGGGGCAGCGAGGTTGGGGCGGTGGGTGAGGAGGAAGGGGGCGGTGGGCAGGGAGAGGAGTGGATCGGGAGGGGGGCGGCGGCAGTGAGGAGATGGGGGGATGGGTGCGATCGATCTGAGCTAGGGTTTGGGCTGTGGTTGGGGGGTATCTCTTTTTTTTTTCTGTAGATAGATGGATGGATGGATGTGGGATGGAGAGATGGATGGATGGATGGACGCCATGTCATCGATCCGTGGGAAGAGTTCTCATTGGTTCGAAAATCAGTGATTTAAAATAGTTTTGAAGTACTAAAAATAGAGGGATTTTGTAAAGTAGCTATCAAAAATATTTTGCAAAAGGGCACCACACAAATTTTTACTAGAGTTATACTAAATTTTATGGACAAGGACCAATTTGTATGGATTTCTGATCTTTCTAGTTATTTTTAATCATTTTCCGAGTGCCCAAAAGGAGGTTTTTTTGGGAAGGACCTCCCAAATAATTGTTGCAAAATTGGACCAAATCATTTTTCTAAAATACTAGGTCATATTTAATGCACAATTGACCAAAATGTTGGGTGTAAAAAGTTTTGATCCACCTCTCATGAAAAAGACAAATTTCCGCCGATTCAGGTGGAAGCGGGTCAAATTTGAACTGTAGCTGCCTTCTAGTTTGCTCTTTATTTTTTCCAAAAATCATTTCTAGGTACATAAGTATCTATTTTATCAGAGAAACACCAAAAAAATTCCAAGATTCAACCACTAGCTAGGAACGGTCATTCCCGCCGTTTTGACCGCATTTTGAAACGGGCATAAAAAATTCAAAAAAAATCAAAAATTTGGGAAACCTTCGCATTGTGTCATTATATGTGGCCAAGTTCCCAGGAAAAATAATAAACTTGTAATACAGCAATGATTTTAAAAAAGTGTTCTCAGAAACGAGCTATCACGTGTGGAGATCAAATGGCTTTCAAGCCAAATGATCAATATGGCCACATTCATGGCATAGTTTGCTTAAATGATCTCATATTGTGCACAAGGGTGCATATTGGAATGGCAAACAATGTTGCCTAAGGAAGTTTTCATGTTCTTTGGACGAAAAAACTATTTTCCATTTTTCGAGTGCCCAAAAGGAGGTTTTTTTGTGAAGGACCTCCCAAATAATTGTTGCAAAATTGGACCAAATCATTTTTCTAAAATACTAGGCCATATTTAATGCACAATTGACCAAATGGTTGGGTGTAAAAAGTTTTGATCCACCTCTCGTGAAAAAGACAAATTTTCGCCGATTCAGTTGGAAGCGGGTCAAATTTGAACTACAGCTGCCTCATAGTTTGCTATTTATTTTTTCCAAAAATCATTTCTAGTTACATAAGTACCTATTTCATCATAAATACATGGTTTGGTGGCGATACGTCGAGGTTTGGGTGGTGGCCGAGGGCCCAACTCTAGAGCACGTAAACTCGCATGCCCGCCGCGGTTGCCATGTGTTCTGGGCGGCCTAGGCATGTCTAGTGGGTTGGGCACTCCCCAGGTAGGTGCTAGGAAGAAAATTACAACATAAGATTCTCACGAGGAGACCGACCGATGCTCAAACATGAATTAGCAGCCAAGTGTTTGATTGGTGGTACGGGAAATGTACATGGCTAATGGGCGTGAGTTTTGGCTGAGGATGATCAGTTACTAAGAAGACTGTCTTCACAAATTTTCAGCTCAAAAGGAGGAGCCTAGGTGGTACTTGCTTTGCAAACTACCACATTGGACATAAATACGAATGTTGAAGCTCGGCTCAAAATAATGAATGGATTGAGCTGGCATTTGGTGGAGGATGGTTATTTGGGCATAGGAAAGCACTGTAGAAAATGGATACTATTTGGATATGCCAAAGTGGTACTTCCTTCACAAACTGTTGTTCTGAACAGAATAGGAAAATGAATATTTTTGAATTATTTTTGAACTAGGCAAAGAAGGTTTTTACATACTTGACGAAGATATGACCCAAAGAATTTATGAGATTTTTTTTTGAAATTTTGGGAATGACAGAAATATAGGTTTCTTCACAACCTAGGGCAAAAACTTCCACATGGACATGACACATAGGCAAAACTGATGAGGTGTGTAGGATCGGAAGTATGTCTAGAGGGGGGGGGGTGATTAGACTACTTGACCAAATAAAAATCTAGCCTTTTGCCAATTTTAGTTCTTGGCAGATTTTAGCTATCTTAGCACAAGTCAAGCAATCTCAACACAATTCAAGCAAGCATGCAAAAGAGTATATGAGCAGCGGAAAGTAAAGCATGCAACTTGCAAGAATGTAAAGGGAAGGGTTTGGAGAATTCAAACGCAATTGGAGACACGGATGTTTTTGGCGTGGTTCCGATAGGTGGTGCTATCGTACATCCACGTTGATGGAGACTTCAACCCACGAGGGTAACGGTTGCGCGAGTCCACGGAGGGCTCCACCCACGAAGGGTCCACGAAGAAGCAACCTTGTCTATCCCACGGCCGTCGCCCACGAAGGACTTGCCTCACTAGCGGTAGATCTTCAAAGTAGGCGATCTCCTTGCCCTTACAAACTCCTTGGTTCAACTCCACAATCTTGTCGGAGGCTCCCAAGTGACACCTAGCCAATCTAGGAGACACCACTCTCCAAGAAGTAACAAAGGTGGAGATGAACTCCTTGCTCTTGTGCTTCAAATGATAGTCTCCCCAACACTAACAACTCTCTTCACAGATTGGATTTGTGGAAAGAAGATTGAGTGGAAAGCAAACTTGGGGAAGGCAGACGCCATCGAAGATTCATCACCATGGTTGCGAATGGGAATTTGTCTTACTGAGCCAACACAGAAAGTGTGCGCTTCACGCATATGATGTAAGTTCTTCTGGCTCTCTTCCACGATATGATAGCTATGTAGCGACCCGACCCGAATGGATCAAGTCTCTGTGCTTAAGTGTCATCCCTGGATCGGTATGCTGACACACACAGTACTCGAGGATTTATAACAGAGGTAAATCACATGTATAAAGTAACGTAAATACTATTACCTCAATCCATATAACGGAAGCAACAAGGTTGTGGATTCCCATCAACACCAACGGGAAAGTTGAGTGTAGAAATCGTAACCCTAACGTATCACTTACTCGTCGTAAGAAAATCCTGCAACATGAGACGTTGCAGCCCGAAACGGGTCAGTACATTGAATGTACTGGCAAATTCACACCATAGAGAAAATGATGAACAATGGCTATCACTACATGCATATTTGGCTGGTGGAAAAGCTCTATGGTTATAAGGTTTTTGCGTAAAGCAATTTTCCCCTACTGCAAAGGAAAAATTTATTTAACTATCATGGTGGTTGTTGAAACATGAGAATGGTTGACAGCATCTCAATCCCAATTAAAAGTAATTAAAACCCAACAACATTAATTAGAAGTAACATGATGAGATTCACATGATAATCCAAGTACTAGATACTCAAGTTTCCATAACCGGGGACACGGCTAATCATGATTAGTTTGTTTACACTCTGCAGAGGTTTGCGCACTTTTCCCCACAAGACTCGATCGCCTCCGTTTGTTTCTCGCACTACATGGTGTTTGAGAAACGGATGACCGAGACATAGTCTTTCAGAAGCACTAGCACCTTACGATCGGGTAGACCGTACCACCTACATCCCCTACATCTGCTAGTCCACCACTGTAAGAGTTCGCACAACTTAGTCAACTATGCCAGAGCCCATAATGGCTTGTGGCTGCACACGGAAGTTTCTAGCATGAAAGATCTTATGATCCCTTTGAGCCTGGGTGGCGGTCCAAAAAAAACAGGCAAGTCCTGATAGACATCAGGTGCCTCAATCCACCCAGATGTGTGTTTAAGTTGCCACCTTAGATAAACCATTAAAATTAATCAACTCACATCTGTCATGGATATCACTCACCCAATCCACGTCTACTAGCATAGCATGGCATAATAAGCAAACGTAGAAGTAACTCCCAAAGGTTTCATAATAATACAGGTAATAGGTACTACCTCATCTACTTCCCATCCCACAATTTAATTAGATCCTAATCATGCAATGTGTGAGGATTGATCTAATGCAATAAAACATGGGTTGTAGAAAAGGTATGATCAAAGTGTGAACTTGCCTGCAATGTTGATGAAGATGATTCGCACTTAAAACTCTTGGATAGATCTACTCGTCACACTCCGGTCAATCTATCGTAAGCAAACAATAGTAACCACACAATAAGTACTCATCTAATGCACAGAAAAACTCGAACAAGAACGAACCAATAGTTCAACTTAAGAACTCCGGTTGCAAAGAAAGAACGAACCGAACAAAGAAACGGAAAACAAACGGCGGAGAAAACAACTCGGTTCTAGCAAGTTGAAACTAGGTCAAATTTTACTGTAGCAAAAACTTGTTCAAGTTGATTAGACGGAACGGCGGTTTCGAGACGAAACTCCAGGCGCTTGAATCACCTGATTCCGATAAACGGGCGAGAAGATAAACTAGAACGAAGATCGGATCTGAGATCGCGATCGCGGAATAAATCCGACGAGAAAGAAAAAGAAGAACGGTTAAACGAACGGCGTCGTTAACCTAGAAGAATCCGGTGATCACGTTCGTTAGGACGAACGGTCCGGCGAACGGTCCAAAGCAACTAAATCGGAAAAGAAAACGAATCGATCTAGGGTTTGGAAAAAACGAAAACGGAAAAACCGATCTAGAACACCGGAACGGTTTGGCGAAGAATCGGAGAGAAAACGAATCGGTAGAGAAGAAAAGAATCGGAACGGTTTATAAGATAAACCGAACCGAGGGAAAGAAGAGACGCGGCGCGGTACCTCCGGCGAACGGCGGCGACGGCGGTGCGGCGGCGGGCGGGCGGCGGCGGGTGACGCAGGGCGGCGGCGGCGCGGCAAGGTGCGGCGGCGGGACGGCGGCGGCGGCGGCGGCGGTGCGGGCAGGCGGCGGCGCGCAAGGGGCGGCGCGGGTGAGCAGGCGGCGCGGGTGAGGGGCGGCGAGGGAGAGGGGTGTGTTGGTGGGGAGAGGGGGTGTTGGGTATTTATATTGGGGAGGGGTGAGGAGACTTGGGGTAGGGGACAAGAAATAAGAATAAGAGTAGGAAAGATCTAGAAAAATAAACGGAAGTAGGACAAAAGTCCTACTAGGATTTCCTAAAAGAAAGAGGCGGCGGCTCCCTGGCGCCTGGCGCCTGCGCACGGGGAGGCTGGGGCCGCTAGCGATGGCCTTGGCCTCGGCCGGCTGGTGGCTTGGGCCTTTGGCCCAAGGCGCTGCAGTTTTTTTAAACAGATTTCGCGCGCAGAAAAAAAAACGAAAAAGAAAACTAAACGGGCTCCAAAACTAATAAAGTAAATTTTCCCTGACTCCTAAAAATGAGCCGAACAAAATGAACTTTTCTCCGGACCTAAAAAGCAACTTTTGAAAACGCGCATTTTTCCCTATCCAAATAAAAACAAACAAACACCGGAAAACAAAATTTGATCTATTTATTAAATCTTCATTTTTCCTAAATTTCGGGAAAGTCATATTATTCCCGCTCTCTTATTTTGACATCGGAAAATTATTGAAGATGAAATAAATAAATCAAATGATTCTCTTTTCCAATTCGAGAAAACTCTCAAATAAGAAAATAAGGAAATCTCCAACTCTCTCCGAAGGTCCTTGAGCTGCGTGAAATTTCTAGGATCGACCAAAAAGCAAGAAAATAAGATATGCATGATGATCTAATATTCCAAATTGAAAATAAAATAAATTCAAAGAACTTTGAATTTAATTCTTTGAAACTCCCAACTCATATTTCATATAATTTGAAGAAGTCATTTTATCTTCTCTCGTGAAAATCATTGAGTCGCATAAAGTTTCAGAAATGGAATATTTTCAAATGAAATTCAAATGTTTTCAGCACCCCTTGTCATTTAAATAAATGGAAGAAGTCATGTCATCTTCTCTCCAGGGTTTCGTGGTGAAAAGAATTTGAATTCACGGAGATCAGAAAACAAATATGAAAGTTTGGGAAAGTCCTTTTATTCCCTCTCATTTAACTTTCAAAAGTTTCGAATTCACTCACTTTTAGACAATCAATCAGACAATCAGTCAAATCTATCTATTTATTATAACATTCCAAAATTTAGAATTTTGGGATGTTACAAACCTACCACCCTTAAATGAATCTCGTCCTCGAGATTCGGAGAGGCTAGCAAGAAATAGGTTAGGGTTTGGGGGTCTCCTAAAAAAAATCCATCCATCATCACACGGTGTCTGGGGTGCTACCACCCTTAGAAACATTGTTATGGTTCCATCAAAACTCGTATACTTCATCCATATTGTTAACAGTGTGGGTCCTTCTCAGATCCTCGAGAAAATTCCTTCTCTGAGCTCTTCCGGTAGTGGCATAACCTTTTCCTCAATTTTTCTGTACCTTCATCCCGGTAAGGTTATTCTGAGACTGGGTCTTCTTAGCTGACGGGTCTAGCGCCAAAGCTAAACAACTATCGATATCTCATGGTGGTCAACAATTTGTGGTTTCTCCTGCAGGAAATGGGTCTGGGTTGATCCTCACCATATAACCTACGGTTGGCAAAAAGCTGCCGTGTACAAGGAAAAAATTCTTATACCATTCTAAGGTTTAACAAGGTTTAATATCGTCATCTCTCTACTATGGGTAAGTCACTCAGATTTACCATCCCATATAGCAAGGCGAATAATAAGAGTAAGTCGGTATGGTGATCAATCCATCCCGCATCCAAATCATTACCATGTATACAGTTTAGCGAATCTCGCATTCTAACACTCGGTCATCCTCACAAGCATTGCAGAATTTCTCTTGTCGACGAACTAAGTTCGGATAATCCATGGATTCTGCAAGCCAGACAAACATCTATCGTTCCTTCACAACTCTCAGGTTTTGCGTAAACTCCTATAAAATCGTCTATCGACAAAGGTATATCCTCCTCCAGGGTCCTTCCTTCAGCAAGAATGTGCTTGCTTCTTGGCAGGTCCTGGGGCCTGTGGGTTATGGCCCATCTCATCACTTGTAGTCCTTGAACTTATCATCGGGCAACTGTTCATTATTCCAACTTCCAACTTCCTAGTATTCTTAAATCAATCCAATTGTATCATCTTCCTTCCTTCTATTGGCACCAATATTAGGACATGATTACTCTGACTCATCATGGAGTTTCCATTGATCCATATTTCCGACATCATACCTCCTTTATATCCAATAGTAATTCATCTCTTCATCCTCATGGAATATCCCTCATACCGAGATAAAAACTTATACTTATGGAGTCCATATTCCACATCATTATCCTTTCCAGGGTCAAGCGTCCTTACAGGGGAATATTGGCCATCTCTGCTTGGCACTTCTTCAACTGAGAACCGTGAAACACATCCTGAACTCCTGATAGTCCTTCGGGTAATTCCAACTTGTAGGCCACTTCTCTCATACGCTCCAAAACTCGGTATGGTCCTACAAATCTCGGGGCTAACTGTCCCTTAACTCCAATCCGTTTAACTCCTCGCAAAGGGAACACATGAAGACATGCTCTATCTCCAATTTCATAGACTACCTCCTTGAGTTTGTGAGTCTACATAACTCTTCTGCCTGGACTGAGCTACCTTCAGCCTATCTCGAATCAACTTAACATTCTCTTCTGACTCCTTGATCACATTTGGTCCAAACAACTGTCGGTCTCCAACTTCATCCCACATACTCTTGTGGCATCACACATATCGAGACAAAACTCGTATTCATTTTGTCCAAAATCCACGCAGTGGAGTATCTTTATCCTTTCTGGGGGTCAAAGGTTCTTACAGGGTACTTTCACCCTTAAAATGCACAAATCTTCCATAGACCATATTTCTCTTATCCTCAAAAATGGTCAAAATCCTTCTTCATAGAGTAACAACTCATAAAATCCATATCTTTACCAACGATGCTAACTTTATAAATTCTCAAATCATTACAATCTCCTGTTTTTCCATTACATGCCTCAACTCAATACCTCTATATAAAAGAAAAATGTTCTCACTTCTACTACTCCATTTCTTTTGTTGCAAACTCAACTATCTAGCACAAGTTTCCTTCTCCTTGGGGCATTCTCTGGCAAAGTGCCCTGCTTCATTACAACGAAAACATATTACTTCTGACAAGTTTCGAGGTTTCCTTGTGATTGTATAGCCTCCTGGGGTCCTCATCTTTCCTTTTGGGCAATCATTAAAGTGGTGTCCTGAATTTTTGCACCTGAAACATGTGATATGACTCAGGTCCTTCCTGGAATCCAATCTACGTCTCTTTCTGGATTTTTCCATTCCAACCAGATCTTCTATTTCCAGTGAGTCATACTCTACTTCCTCTGTCGGGAATTCTACTAGATCCCCCTTCATACAATTTTGAGATGCGTGTCCTTCTTCTCCACATGAATAGCAAGACTTGGTGTAGGGTTTAATTGGTTCCTCTTTCGATGTGTCCTCCACCTCTTCCTTCATCGTAGGTTCTTCTAAACTTCCCATGAGGGCTCCTTTCATTGCTTCTTCCTTCTGCTGGATGGTTCTTTGTACCAAGGGGTAAATGTGACACTGTGCAGGATAGTGGATAGTATCTTCACACAAGAAACAAGTAATCTGCCTAGTTGGGCATTCTTCAGCTGGGTGACTTCCTTCACAATTAGGGCATTCATCCTCGTGTTCTTTATGGGTGTGTCCAGTTTCTCCACAAATCTTGCATGCACATGGTTTCCTCATATCCTTTCCATAAGGCTTCAACTTCTGGGACACAAACTGAGACTTTAGCAAAGTCAACTTAAATTCTTTCCAAGTGGTTACTCCTTGCCATCCATAGATGGTTTGGTACATCCTCCACCAAGTAGCAGCACCTCTTTCAAAGCACTGAAGAGCATGCTGGGTCATATCATTTCCGACTATAGGGTTGTTCTCCATATGATCCTCCATGTTCTGAATCCATCGGTCCGTCTCCAATTGACTCATCGGTCCAGAAAATATAAGCTCATCTTCATTCATCCTCTATTGCGTCCATGTGGGTTTAGGGTGAGATAAGAGAGATAGAGAGGGATACAAAAAATGCAAACAACAGTTTTGAAAAGACAGATTTTTGTTGTGGCTGTCGAAAAACATCAAACAAGTGACAGCTCACAATCGTCGCATCTAACGTAGGTATATAACAGGGGTTTGGTCTTCTAAAGGTCAATAAATCTTCAACGTCTCCAAACTCTTCAAGCCTTGTTCATGCCTCCAATGGCTTCTTTCGGTCGTGCTTGATCTTTCTCAAGTCCTTTCGCCAGATCAACTCTGTTGACGCGAAGTCTCTCATGACATCCTTGAATATTCTGGAGTTTGCATTTCAAACTTCTGGGTTTCAACATCCTTGGCATGAGCCATGGTCATACTGTCCTTCCGTTCTTGATAAATCTCCGGTATCTCGAGGTTGTAGCTCCTCCAGATTGGCTATTTTCAGCTTTTGGTTCCTGAGTTCTTCATGAAATGCTCCTTGTCAAAATACGGCTTCTTGTAGCTCCACCTTAAACTTCTTGATGTACTACTCCAGACCCTGGTGTTACACCGGCTAAGGTTAAAACTTCATCTTACTATTAGGTGCTCCATCAGCCTTCTTTCATCAAATCCATTCTGAAGAAATGCATCCTTAACTCAGCATGGTGACAATAGCATCAGCGCGAGATAACTTCTTGGATAGCTGTGTTTCTGCTCTTGTCATTTCCATGTGCTATCATTCCATAGTTGATATCTCCTGCCTTAGGGTTTTCTTGACAAAACTTCGAGTTCTCATACATCCTTGTTTCAGTCTTTCTCCGATACACCTTGATCTCGGGTATTGACAACTTCCACAGTCTGCCAAGTTCCATAAGGGTAGCCTTCCTAGGTCATACAAATCTAGGGATTCTTCAGAGCCTCCAATTCTCCTAGTCTTCAGAGTCTTCAACCATTGTAGTTTCCATTATCATAATGTATGGTAAAATCTCCTTCATTCCATAGTGGTCTCGGTTGTCCGATATCTTGTACTTCTTGGAGTGGTCTCATCCGTCGAATCTTCGAATGGTCAAAAGGGGAAAGGGGTATGGTCTCACTAAAGAGAATTTTTGAATAAGCTCAGAAGAGAAGAGAGGTAAAAGATCTTTTTGAAAGGGAAAGTTGTAGAGAAAAATCTTTGCTATGGGCTTGCCAATTTCTAGGGTCACGTCCTACAGTCAACATGTGCTCTGATACCATCTTGTAGCGACCCGACCCAAATGGATCAAGTCTCTGTGCTTATGTGTCATCCCTGGATCAGTATGCTGACACACACAGTACTCGAAGGATTTATAACAGAGGTAAATCACATGTATAAAGTAACGTAAATACTATTACCTCAATCCAAATATAGCGGAAGCAACAAGGTTGTGGTTTCCCATCAACACCAACGGCAAAGTTGAGTGTAGAAATCGTAACCCTAACGTATCACTTACTCGTCGTAAGAAAACCTGCAACATGAGACGTTGCAGCCCGAAACGGGTCAGTACATTGAATGTACTGGCAAATTCACACCATAGAGAAAATGAACAATGGCTATCACTACATGCATATTGCTGGTGGAAAAGCTCTATGGTTACAGTTTTGCATAAAGCCAATTTTTCCCTACTGCAAAGGAATAAATTTTATTTACTATCATGGTGGTTGTGAAACATTGAGAATGGTTGACAGCATTCTCAATCCCAATTAAAAGTAATTAAAACCCAATAACATTAATTAGAAGTAACATGTTGAGATTCACAATGATATTCAAGTACTAGATACTCAAGTTGTCCATAACCGGGCACACGGCTAATCATGATTAGTTTGTACACTCTGCAGAGGTTTGCGCACTTTTCCCCACATGACTCGATCGCCTCCGTTTGTTTTCTCGCACTACATGGTGTTTGAGAAACGGATGACCGAGACATAGTCTTTCAGAAGCACTAGCACCTTACATGTGGGGTAGACCGGTACACCTACATCCCCTACATCTGCTAGTCCACCCCGTAAGAGTTCGCACAACTTAGTCAACTATGCCAGAGCCCATAATGGCTTGTGGCTGCACACGGAAGTTACTAGCATGAATGATCTTATGATCCCTTTGAGCCTGGGTGGCGGTCCAAAAAAAACAGGCAAGTCCTGATAGACATCAGGTGCCTCAATCCACCCAGATGTGTGTTTAAGTTGCCACCTTAGATAAACCATTAAAATTATCAACTCACATCTGTCATGGATATCACTCACCCAATCCACGTCTACTAGCATAGCATGGCATAATAAGCAAACGTAGAAGTAACTCCCAAAGGTTTCATAATAATACAGGTGATAGGTACTACCTCATCTACTTCCCATCCCACAATTTAATTAGATCCTAATCATGCAATTGTGAGGATTGATCTAATGCAATAAAACAGGGTTGTAGAAAAGGTATGATCAAAGTGTGAACTTGCCTGCAATGTAGATGAAGATGATTCGCACTCAAAACTCTTGATAGATCTACTCGTCACACTCCGGTCAATCTATCGTAAGCAAACAATAGTAACCACACAATAAGTACTCATCTAATGCACAGTAAAACTCGAACAAGAGAACGAACCAGATAGTTCAACTTAAGAACTCCGGTTGCAAAGAAAGAACGAACCGAACAAAGAACGGAAAACAAACGGCGGAAAAACAACTCGGTTCTAGCAAGTTGAAACTAGGTCAAATTTTACTGTAGCAAAAACTTGTTCAAGTTGATTAGACAGAACGGCAGTTTTGAGGTGAAACTCCAGGCGCTTGAATCACCTGATTCCGATAAACGGGCGAGAAGATAAACTAGAACGAAGATCGGATCTGAGATCGCGATCGCGGAATAAATCCGACGAGTAAAAAAAAAGAACGGTTATACGAACGGGCGTCGTTAACCTAGAAGAATCCGGTGATCACGTTCGTTAGGACGAACGGTCCGGCGAACGGTCCAAAGGCAACTAAATCGGAAAAGAAAACGAATCCGATCTAGGGTTTCGGAAAAAGACGAAACGAAAAACCGATCTAGAACACCGGAACGGTTTGGCGAAGAATCGGAGAGAAAACGAATCGGTAGAGAAGAAAAGAATCGGAACGGTTTATAAGAAAACCAACCGAGGGAAAGAAGAGACGCGGCGCGGTACCTCCGGCGAACGGCGGCGACGGCAGCGTTGACGCAGGGCGGCGGCGGTGCGGTGACGCATGGCGGCGGCGGCGGTGTATGGCGGCGTTGGGCGCGGCGGCGATGCACAAGGGCGGCGGCGCGGGTGAGGCGGCGTGGCGCGGTTGAGGGGCGCGGCGGCGGGTGAGGGGTGGCGCGGCGGCGGCAGGTGACGCAGGGCGTGGCGCAGGTGAGAGGCACGGTGGCGGGTGAGGGGTGGCGCGGCGGTGGTGGGTGACACAGGGCGCCGCGCAGGTGAGAGGCACGGCGGCGGGTGAGGGGCGCGGCGGCGGGTGGTGGAGAGAGGGGTTTTGATTTGATGTGTTTGGAGGGGGGGGTGTTGGGGTATTTATATAGGTGAGGGGAGAGGAGACTTGGGGTAGGGAACAAGAAATAAGAATAAGAGTAGGAAAGATCTAGAAAAAGAAACAGAATAAACGGAAGTAGGACAAAAGTCCTACTAGGACTTCCAAAAGACAAAGGCGGCGGCTCCTGGAGCCTGGGCACGCGCGCGGTGCGGCGATGGCCTTGGCCTTGGCTGGTCGGCCGGCGGCCCAAGGCGCTGAGGTTTTTTTTTTAAAAATGGTTCCGCGCTCGCGAAAAAAAAAATCTACCGAACTCCAAAACTAATAAAGTAAATTTTCCCTGACTCCTAAAAATGAGTCGAACAAAATGAACTTTTCTCTGGACCTAAAACACAACTTTTGAAAACGCGCATTTTTCCCTATCAAATAAAAACAAACAAACACCGGAAAACAAAATTTGATCTATTTATTAAATCTTCATTTTTCCTAAATTTGGGAAAGTCATATTATTCCCTCTCTCTATTTTGATCGGAAAAATTAATTGAAGATGAAATAAATAAATCAAATGATCCTCTTTTCCAATTCGAGAAAACTCTCAAATAAGAAAATAACGAAATCTCCAACTCTCTCCGAAGGTCCTTGAGCTGCGTGAAATTTCTAGGATCGACCAAAAAGGCAAGAAAATAAGATAGGCATGATGATCTAATATTCCAAATTGAAAATAAATTCAAAAGAACTTTGAATTTAATTCTTTGAAACTCCCAACTCATATTTCATATAATTTGAAGAAGTCATTTTATCTTCTCTCGTGAAAATCATTGAGTCGCATAAAGTTTCAGAATTGGAATATTTCCAAATGAAATTCAATTGTTTTTCAAACACCCTTTTCATTTTTAAATGGAAGAAGTCATGTCATCTTCTCTCTAGGGTTCGTGGTGAAAAGAATTTGAATTCACGGAGATCAGAAAACAAATATGAAATTTTGGGAAAGTCCTTTTATTCCCTCTCATTTAACTTTCAAAAGTTTCGAATTCACTCACTTTCAGACAATCAATCAAACAATCAGTCAAATCTATCTATTTATTATAACATTCCAAAATTTAGAATTTTGGGATGTTACAGTCTGATGGCTCTCTCCACGAATGAAGAGTGGGTGGAGGGGTATATATAGCCTCCACACAGAATCTAACCGTTACACACAATCTGCCAACTCGGTAGGACCGATATGGTTAGGGTTTGGGAATAACATAATCTCGGTGTGACCGATTACACAAACTTGGTGGGACCGATTTTGGTAATAAGCTAACCAGAGGGTTGGTCAGGTAAACTCGGTGGGACCGATTCGCTCTTCTCGGTGAGATCGAAA
Organism: Triticum urartu; assembly: GCF_003073215.2. Taxonomy (NCBI): domain Eukaryota; kingdom Viridiplantae; phylum Streptophyta; class Magnoliopsida; order Poales; family Poaceae; genus Triticum; species Triticum urartu. Next base: position 74,950,410 of record NC_053028.1, on the reverse strand, counting down.
TGTTACGAAAAGGAAACAGTGAGTTTACATTGCAATCTCGGTGGGACCGATCTCTCACTTCGTTTAGACCGAAACGTTACGAAGGGAAACAGAGAAATTGCAATCCCATCTCGGTGAGACCGAGATCCCTATCGGTGCAACCGAATTGCTAGGGTTTGTGGCAGTGGCTATGACAAATGAAACTCGGTGGCGCCGGATGGAAAGAATCGGTGGGGCCGAGTTTGACTTTAGGTTTAGGTCAAATGTGGATGTGGGAAGATAGTTGAGGGTTTTGGAGCATATCACTAAGCACATGAAGCAAAAGACTCATTAAGCAACACCTCATCCCTCCTTGATGGTATTGGCTTTTCCTATAGACTCAATGTGATCTTGGATCACTGAAATATAAAATGTAGAGTCTTGACCTTGAAGTTTGAGCCAATTCTTTGTCCTTATAATTTTGAGGGATCCACTTTCCTCATCCATGCATGCCATCCGTTGAGCTTTTCCTGAAATATTAATCTTGGAATAATGTTAGCTCAATGAGCTATATGTTGTTAGGAATTACCAAAACCACCAAGGGATAGTTGCACTTTCAGTCTCCCCCTTTTTGGTAATTGATGACAACATATAGATCAAAGCTTTGACAAATGATAATAAAAGTGAAAGATATCCTCGCTTTGAGAAGTATGTGATAAGCAAGAGCTCCCCCTAAATTTGTGCAAATTTTAAGATTTGCTTTGGACTGCAAATGCACAATGAGTTAGAATCATGGGTTACTCTTCCATGTCACATACATCTTGGTGGAGCGCTCAAAATGATAAGAATTAAATACATGCACTCATCACCAAGCAAAGTGAATGATCAAAATAAGAATAAACTGATAATAACATCCAACAAGCATTAAGTGTAGCTTATGATCAAACACATGATCATCAATGTCTCACGGATTAAGGCATTGTATCTCAAGCACTCAAAAGCAAATAAAGTTCAACCAAGAAAACAAGAGAGAACAAATGCAAACTCTCTCTCTCTCGAAGCCTATGATCTATACATTTTTCTCCCCCTTTGGCAACAAGTTACCAAAAAGTTCATAGAAAATGCATAGCACTAAATGACTCTCAGGCTTGGTCTTCAGTTGGTGGAGTCCGGATGACGCCAAGGACGAAGGCTTCAGTAGAAGTGGTTGGAGCTACTGGGGTAGGAGCTGGAGCTGGTGGAACTGAGGCTGTAGCTGGTGCAGAAGTGGTGGCTCTGGTGTCAGGAACTGGCACTCCAGACGATCTCTGAGCTCTGGGCACTCTGGGAAATGCATCAGTTGTGGTCTTGCCCTTCCTCTCCTGCATATCATCCTGTAGTTGCTCCACGGCAGACTGAATCTCAGTTACTTTCACATCTAGGTCATAGAACTTTTGTTCCATGATTCTTTCCAGGCTCTCTTGGTTTCGAGTCAGGGTGGCCAGTCCTTTCTCAATTCTCAGAGTGGATGCTATCAGGTAACTGAGCTACTCCTGCTTGTTCTTCAAGAAGTACTCAGATGCCTCCTCTTGAGTTGGCATCTTGGCAGCTTTCTCCATCTTTGCCTTCTCCTTCTTTGCTTGTGCATGTGCAGATGATGGTTCATTCTCGTTCATCACAACTTGATTGTCTTCAAAGTCTGGATGGATGGGCAGGTGTTCCTTATCCAGCAGGTATGTGCCTGTGACCATCTTTGAGTTAATCAACTCCTGAATTTGTGGGGCATATCCACAGCTCCTCTTTTGATCAGCTGCTGTCCTCTTAATGGTCTCTACCATGAGGCTCATCACCTTGAATTTCTGTGGCACATCAAATATGTGAAGCAAGTTTATTGCATGGCCTCAGATCATCTTGTGATCACCTGACTTGGGCAAGAGAGTGTGCCTTAGAATCCAGTTGATAGTGGGCAGCCCTGACAGAAGGAAGTGCACTGAGCCAAACTTGAAGGTATCAAGTGCTTTGTTTGGGATCTCCTTGTACATATTTGACATGGAATTGTGATCCATCTTCTTCTTGGCATAGATGTCCAAGTCATCTTCCTGCTCTTCTGGGGCATTGATCAGCTGTGCCCATTCAGCAACTGTAGACTGATATCTAGTTCCTTCTGACATCCACACTATCCTGCCATCTGGATAGAAATGTGCTGTGGAGTAGAATTGCATTATGAGCTCATCATTCCAATTTGTGAGCTTTTGCCCAACAAAGTCTGCAACTCCACAAGCACTGAAGCCGTCATACACTCCAGGATAGTGTTCTTCGTTCTCCTTGATATATTCCCAATCAACCCATCTCATGTCACACACTATGGGTTTCATATCCAGCAGCACTGTCTCATAGAAATCCTGCTGTTCCTTGGTGTGAAACCTGTAATCCATAGTAGTTCTTCTTCTTGAAGCATATGGATCTTCCTCTCTCCATTTCCTTAGCCCTGAATCTCTCCTGATTTTCATGTCCTCAGCCATAGGATGAGCATCGTTGTGGTCTAGGATCTTGGGCTTGAGCTTCCTGAGAACTTGTCCTTCTTCTTCTTCAGCAATATCATGCACTGGGGCCTTGTCCTTTCAGCAGCAGATATGTTCCTGGTGTTCCTCTTAGGTGCACTCTTTGGGTTGGAGGCAGCTTTGGGTGATTCCTTGAGCTTGGATGAAGTAGCCCCTGACCTTATGGCATCACCCATAAGCTTCTGTGCCTTGGGTGCTGGTGCAGCAACCTCTTCTTCTTCTTCTCCCTCAGAGTCTCTCCTCATGGAGGGTTTGCCAAGAACTCTGGCAGTAGTAGTTCTAGCTCTCTTCTTCTTCTTCTTATCTTGGCACCTGCTTCCTCTTCAGATTCCATGGTAAATTTCATGGTTTCTTCAGTTGCAGCCTTCCTAGGCTTAGAAGTGGGAACTCTCCTTGCAGGTGCCTTTTTGTGCATTCCAGGTTTTGTGACTGCAGCTGACCCATACTCTTTCTTGAGCACCTTCTTCTTACATGTGGCTTCCTCCTCTGCCACATAGTCCTCATCCTCTGATTCAGAAGTTCTCTTCTTGCTAGCTCTAGTGGCAGCCTTAGGCAAGTTGCTTGGGGTGCTCCTGCTACCCTCATCAGAGCTGCTAGAGGGATTAGTGCCCTCACTCATGTGAACCTGCTCCTCAGATTTGTTCTGGCTGTCACTCTGATCAGACATGTTGCAAACTCTGACTGCTGACCCTGTGAATAGATTATAGATGAGATAGAGTGGATGAGCATCACAAAATGCAGAGATTTTTGCAAAAGAATGAGTCAAAAACTTAGTCTTAGTTTTCCACAGAAAGCATTTCGGATCAACCGATTTGCAAACTCGGTGATACCGAAGCAGCTTTTGGAACCTAAAGTAGTGAACTCGGTCAGACCGAGTCACAGTTCGGTGGCACTGAGACTGCTAGGGTTTCACAAAGTCCTGAACTCGGTCTCACCGATTTGTAATTCTCGGTCAGATCGAGAACCACATGTGCAATGGCCGTGGCCGAATCGGTGGAACCGAGTTCCGCAACCCGGTGGGTCCGAGATGGTTTCGGCGGAAACCTAAACCTAAATTTTTGAATCGCAACTATTCTACGGATTGATTTGACTGGATAGGAGTGTTTCAATTGTAGCAAGAATCATAATGAACACAATGTGCTAGGAATCAGACGGGGATAGCACTGTGATCGAGTCCATACCCTAGTTCGGCGGTGAACTCGCTACGGCGGAGACAAAATCCGTTGACGGCGGCGGAGACTAGCGACAGGAGGCGGCTGGCGACGAGGAGGACGATCCGGAGACCCAGGAGGCAGAGCGAGCTATGCGCGGGCGAAGAGGTTTCGGAGAAATTTCCAAAATTTTGCCCGTGAGTATATATAGCCCGACCCAGTCGGTGTGACCGAGTGGAACAACTCGGTGGCACCGAGATGCATAACTGTTGATAGTTATAGCAACTCGGTGTGATCGAAAAGTTCAAATCGGTTGCACCGAGGTGAAAACCTAGATCGACTTAGTGATCTCGGTATGACCGAAATGAAGGAATCGGTCAGACCGTAAAGCACAAAGAAGTTTTGGAAGTTTAAGTCTATGAAAAATCGGGGACTCCGAGTGCTCCTCACACAGAGTGGTTTGAATCTGACTTGATCAAATTTTGTGATGTAGCATGAATAGAGTTTGAGACGAGAAAAGCATAGATAGCTACAGAAGGTTCTTAGGCATTCTTGTCCATCCACTTGGCAAAAGAAAAGAAAACCAATCAATCAAAACAACAAGTGGATGTCCTCGAATGAGTAAAATATGTAATCAACATGCTCACACAATAAAATGGCAATTGAAATATGTGGCAAAGCATGCACAACCAATTCTAGCATCTATCAAGCAATTGGTGATGACTAGGTCATCTATATATGAGTATATTGACTTAGGAGTCAAATGAGAACATTTGATCATAGGTCATACTCATTGTTTAAGCACAAGTGGGGTTACCACTTTTACATAAAGCATTGTTGTGTTCACATCATTAGAGTTGCTTTAGCTCAAGTCTTAGAGTAAAGCTCCCCCTAGATGTGATATCCCCCCTGAGAGGGATGAACTAACCTTGGGTTTTGTCGATGATGACTTCATGTAGATGCTGAAGATGTGGATGCTCAATGTTGATGTAGATCAATTGGAGCTATCCATTGGAGTGAGTTGCACTTTCAATACCTACATGGGTTAGTCCCACAAGGAACAAGCAAGGATATCCATAGACATAGAGTGATGCACACACAAGATGATGTCTATGAAAGCTTTTAGGTTACCTTGTCCCTTGTCTTACCAACAAGAGGGTTTGTGACTCCTTGAACTAGTGCAAGATGTGGAAGTTGATTGCACTTGTTCTTGCCAAGATGATAAGAGTGAAGTATGTTGGCGGAGTCATCCTCAAGAACTCTCTAGTTCTTCTTCTTTTGGATCCACACCATCTTGATGGGAATCCTCGGAGTTGTAGTCGTACTTGATGAAGTGGAACTTGAAGTAGTCTTGGGAATCCACTTGACTAAGGTCTTAGGAGCTTCTTCAAATGCATCAATTTCCTCTTGAAGCTTGTCCTTGCCTTTTTGCTTGTAGTCTTGTGGTGGAAGATCATCTTGAGCTTGTGTCCCTTTGAAAGAAGTGGGATCATACTTCTCTTGTTGAGGAACAAACTTTGTCTTGGGGTATTGATCTTCTTCCCACTCAACTCCATTGGCATTGAACTTTCGTTCAAAACCAACACCTTGATTCTTCCGGTGCCTTCCTTTCTTGCGTACAATTTCCTCGAATTGCTTACTTCCAGCAAGGCTCTTGTAAACTCCTTTCTCTATTATTCCCTTCAATAGGCTATTTTCTTGCTCAAGTGTAACTTGGCTAAGAGAATCATTAGTGGAATCAAGAGAACTACTAGAAGCAACAATATTGGATTTAACATGATCATTGTTACTACTAGAGTAAGAATCTTTCTTGTTCTTGTTACTAGACTTGACTTGAGGCATGTAAGTGGATAAGAGTAAACGCTTGGCAATGTAAGAAGAACTTTTCTTACGAAGATCATCATTGATTGCTTTTAAGAACTCATGCTCTTGCTCAAGGTTGAGCTTTTCAAAGCGTAATTTCTCATGTGTCCTTAAAAGTTCTCGATGATCTCCTAAGATAGTTTCATGAGCTAACTTAAGAGTGTTTAGTTCTTTAGTTAGAGACTCAATATTCTCCTTATCATTGTCATACGTTTCATCTTGATTAGCATGATTAATTGACGTTTCATCATAGTATTCATCACTAGAGTTGTCAACAAGTAAATCATCATCACCTAACAAGTCATCTTCATCACTATTGAAATCAACATACTCGGGATGTGATACCTTTGGGCCTTTAGCCATGAAGCATGTTCCAACTCCTTCATTTGGTGAGTCAAATATGTCGTAGGAGTTGGTTGTCACAAGTGCTAGACCGGCAACACCTTCATCTTGAGTATATTCGGAATCGGAGTGATAGCTTCTCTCGGAGTGGTTGTCGGAGTCCGAGCTGGATACCCATTCACCAACATGAGCTTGATGTCTTCGTTTTGTGTAGCTCCTTGATGACTTGTCCTTTCTTTCCGAATCCTTGCTTCTCCGTGAGTGTCTTCGTTCATAACGATCATCTCTACTCCTTCTTTCTCTTGATGGTGATTCTTCTCTTCTACTTCTTCTCTTGGGAGAGTCTTCTCTTCTCTTGTAGGGAGCCGCACACTCATTAGAATAGTGTCCGGGTCTTCCACAATTGTAGCAATTTCGCTCTCGACTAGAAGATCTTTTGTCATTGTAGGACCTTGACTTGGAGCTTCTATCTTTGCTTCTACTCTTGTAGAAATTGTTGAAGTTCTTCACCATTAAGCTCAATTCTTCATTGAAGGTTTGCTTCTCACTTGATGATGTGGGAGCTTCACATGAGGCTTTGTAAGCACCACTTGATTTGTTGTGAAGTTCCTCTTTATCCTTGAGTGACATCTCATGAGCAACAATTATTCCAATGACTTCCGTTGGCTTGAGATCTTTGTAATTGGGCATCATTTGGATCAATGTGCACACGGTATCATATTTTCCATCCAAGGCTCTTAGGATCTTCTTGATGATGAATCTGTCGGTCATCTCTTCACTCCCTAAGCCGGCAATCTCATTTGTGATAAGAGCAAGCCTAGAGTACATTTTAGCGACACCTTCACCATCCTTCATTTTGAACTTGTCAAGTTGACTTTGAAGCACATCCAATTTGGATTCCTTGACGGAGTCGGTACCTTCGTGCATATCAATCAAAGTATCCCAAATTTCCTTTGCATTCTCAAGACGGCTGATTTTGTTGAATTCTTCGGGGCACAATCCATTGAAGAGAATATCACAAGCTTGAGCGTTGTATTGCAGCATCTTCAACTCTTCCATGGTAGCTTCACGGTTTGGTTCTTTCCCATCGAAGAAGTCACCTTGCAAGCCAACACACACAATAGCCCAAACGGCGGGGTTATGTCCAAGAATATGCATTTTCATCTTATGCTTCCAACTAGCAAAATTAGTACCATCAAAGTAAGGACCTCTATGGTGATAATTTCCCTCGCTAGACGCCATACTCTTCTAGGTTGTGAAACCAAGGCTATGACCACCAAAAGCTATGGAAATCAAAGCAAATGGAGACCAAAGCTCTGATACCACTTGTAGGATCGGAAGTATGTCTAGAGGGGGGGGGTGATTAGACTACTTGACCAAATAAAAATCTAGCATTTTCCCAATTTTAGTTCTTGGCAGATTTTAGCTATCTTAGCACAAGTCAAGCAATCTCAACACAATTCAAGCAAGCATGCAAAAGAGTATATGAGCAGCGGAAAGTAAAGCATGCAACTTGCAAGAATGTAAAGGGAAGGGTTTGGAGAATTCAAACGCAATTGGAGACACGGATGTTTTTGGCGTGGTTCCGGTAGGTGGTGCTATCGTACATCCACGTTGATGGAGACTTCAACCCACGGAGGTAACGGTTGCGCGAGTCCACGGAGGGCTCCACCCACGAAGGGTCCACGAAGAAGCAACCTTGTCTATTCCATCACGGCCGTCGCCCACGAAGGAGTTGCCTCACTAGTGGTAGATCTTCACGAAGTAGGAGATCTCCTTGCCCTTACAAACTCCTTGGTTCAACTCCACAATCTTGTCGGAGGCTCCCAAGTGACACCTAGCCAATCTAGGAGACACCACTCTCCAAGAAGTAACAAATGGTGTGTTGATGATGAACTCCTTGCTCTTGTGCTTCAAATGATAGTCTCCCCAACACTCAACTCTCTTTCACAGGATTTGGATTTGGTGGAAAGAAGATTTGAGTGGAAAGCAACTTGGGGAAGGCTAGAGATCAAGATTCATATGGTTGGAATGGAATATCTTGAGCTCAACACAAGTGTAGGTGGTTCTCTCTCAGAACATGTGTATTGGAAGTGTAGATGTGTTCTGATGGCTCTCTCCACGAATGAAGAGTGGGTGGAGGGGTATATATAGCCTCCACACAGAATCTAATCGTTACACACAATCTGCCAAACTCAGTGGGACCGAATCGTTAAACTCGGTCGGACCGATTCAGCAAACCTAGTGACCGTTAGGATTTTCGGTGGGACTGAGATGCAACTCGGTAGGACCGATATGGTTAGGGTTTGGGAATAACATAATCTCGGTGTGACCGATTACACAAACTCGGTGGGACCGATTTTGGTAATAAGCTAACCAGAGGGTTGGTCAGGTAAACTCGGTGGGACCGATTCACTCTTCTCGGTGAGATCGAAATGTTATGAAAAGGAAACAGTGAGTTTACATTGCAATCTCGGTGGGACCGATCTCTCACTTCGTTTAGACCGAAATGTTACGAAGGGAAACAAAGAAATTGCAATCCCATCTCGGTGAGACCGAGATCCCTATCGGTGAAATCGAATTGCTAGGGTTTGTGGCAGTGGCTATGACAAATGAAACTCGGTGGCGCCGGATGGAAAGAATCGGTGGGGCCGAGTTTGACTTTAGGTTTAGGTCAAATGTGGATGTGGGAAGATAGTTGAGGGTTTTGGAGCATATCACTAAGCACATGAAGCAAAAGGCTCATTAAGCAACACCTCATCCCTCCTTGATAGTATTGGCTTTTCCTATAGACTCAATGTGATCTTGGATCACTAAAATATAAAATGTAGAGTCTTGACCTTGAAGTTTGAGCCAATTCTTTGTCCTTATAATTTTGAGGGATCCACTTTCCTCATCCATGCCATGCCATCCATTGAGCTTTTCCTGAAATATTAACCTTAGAATAATGTTAGCTCAATGAGCTATATGTTGTTAGGAATTACCAAAACAACCCAGGGATAGTTGCACTTTCAAGGTGGCGCCTAGTCATAGCAACCCACCACAATTTACAAGGCTATGACCATCTATATTGGTCGTTAACAACTAGAAATAAGGCAGCGGACTAGCGCTGTTTGCTTGATGACCATTTCATGTAAGGAAATTATGACCTTCCTGACCAAAATGGTCGCAATGGTTTAGGGTTTGGAGCCCCCCAAACAGCTTTTGACCAATTGGTCTGAAATGGTCATAGATCTACGACCATTTCTTCCAGGGTCACTGACAGAAGGTCACTAGTTGACATGTTTCTTGTAGTGAATTTCATAAGCACCCATAAAAGCAACAAATTCTTCTATTTGTTCCACATCATAGTAATCATATATACCTCTAGCATAAGAAGCCAAGGTTTCATTATCATTAAATTCGCATGAAATGGGAATGTGTGGAGCCTTCATCCTAGAGCAACAAGTATAATCATATCTCAAGCATAGTTGCCTAGCATACCACTTCAACGTATGAATTTGATCCCATAATAGTTTCCCTTTTTGAGTCAAGCGATAATCCCTAAAGTATTCACGTTGGTCCAATGTGTCTCCCATTACATAATTGAATGGGGTTTTCTCAGGATTATCAAAGTAATACATAATATCTTTCACATAATGAGCATCGAGGATTTTAGGAGGTTCCCCATCTCCATGAGTAGCAAGTACACCTAATTTTTTTGGTATTTCGTGTTCCATATCCATAACTAAATATAAAGAACAACTAAGAACAACAAATAAAAATTACTTAGTGATCAAGCAAACAAGCACACACGAGAATTTTCACCCCACGCTATTGCTCCCCGGCAACGGCGCCAGAAAAAGGTCTTGGTAACCCACAAGTATAGGGGATCAATTGTAGCCTCTTTCAATAAGTAAGAGTGTCAAACCCAACGAGGAGATAAAGTTAGAACAAATATTCCCTCAAGTTCTATCGACCACCGATACAACTCTACGCACGCTTAACGTTCGCTTTACCTAGAACAAGTATAAACCTAGAAGTACTTTGTAGGTGTTTTTGGATAGGTTTGCAAGAATATAAAGACAGCATAAATAAAAAGTAGAGGCTGTTTAGATAAAGACACAACTAAATTATATTTAGTACAGAGCTTTTTGTCACGAGAAAGTTATTTGTCCCTAAGCAATCGATAACTAGACTGGTAATCATTATTGCAATTTTATTTGAGGGAGAGGCATAAGCTAACATACTTTCTCTACTTGGATCATATGCACTTATGATTGGAACTCTAGCAAGCATCCACAACTACTAAAGATCATTAAGGTAAAACCCAACCATAGCATTAAAGCATCAAGTCCTCTTTATCCCATACGCAACAACCCCCTTACTCGGGTTTGTGTTTCAGTCACTCACGGAACCCACTATAAGCAAATCATGATCGTATTGCAACACCCTACAGCGGGGATCCCTCACGCTTGCGCGACACGGAGAGCACCATAGGACAACACCAATAATAAAACATGCAACTCAAACCAATCACGATCATCAATTAACCCATAGGACAAAACGGATCTACTCAAACATCATAGGATAGCCATACATCATTGGGAAATAATATATAGCATTGAGCACCATGTTTAAGTAGAGAGTACAACGGGTAAAAGAGGGCTGACACTGCTGCATAGAGGGGGGAAGAGTTGGTGATGATGGCGGTGAAGTTGTTGGTGAAGATTGCGGTGATGATGATGGCCCCCGGTGGCCCTCCGGCGCCACTGGAAGCGAGCGAGAGAGAGCCCCCCCTTCTTCTTCTTCCTTGACCTCCTCCCTAGATGGGAGAAGGGTTTCCCCTCTGGTCCTTAGTCTCCATGGCATGGGAGGGGTAAGAGCCCCTCCAAGATTGGATCTGTCTCTCTGTCTCTGTCTGTTTCTGCGTTCTGGTATTCTGCCCTTTCACCGTTTTGTATATATATGGAGATCTGTAACTCCGATTGGATTGAAAACTTCGCCGAGATTTTTTCTCTCCGAAAATTAGCTTTCTTGCGGCCAAATTAGAGCAGCAACCGCCTTACGGGGGCCCACGAGGGGGGTAGGCGTGCCCCCGTGCCTCGTGCCCCCCTCGGGCACTGTCTCGCGTTGATTCTTCTCCCGGAATTTTCCAAATATTCCAAAAATATTCTCTGTCCGTTTTTATCCCGTTTGGATTCCATTTGATATGGGTTTTTTGCCAAACATAAAACATGCAACAAACAGGAACTGGCACTGGGCACTGGATCAATATGTTAGTCCCAAAAATAGTATAAAAAGTTGCCAAAAAGTATATGAAAGTTGTATAATATTGGCATGGAACAATCAAAAATTATAGATACGACGGAGACGTATCACTACCGGGGTCCTTCAAAGATGTATCTCCGAGGAGGAGGGGCGGCAGCTTCTAGTGGAAATTCATGCCGGTCTCGGCAGACACCACGCCGCAGCTCGGGCCCTTGTCAGCAAGGCCTTCCGTACAGGGTTTTATTGGCCGACGGCCCGAGCAGACGCACAGTACCTTGTCCAACGTTGCATCGGATGCCAACTCTTCGCCAACCAAAGCCATATGCCCCCAACTGCCCTACCAACGATCCCCATTACTTGGCCTTTCGCGGTCGGGGACTGGATATGGTTGGACCCCTTAAAGGGGGAAGCCATAAGAAAAAATATTTGCTGGTTATGGTGGATAAATTCACTAAGTGGATAGAGGCCAAACCAGTCAAAACGGCGGAGTTCGGGCCAGTGATAGAATTCGTATCCAGTGTTGTGCACCGTTATGGTGTTCCACACAGCATCATCACCGACAATGGCTCCAATTTTCACAGCCGATGAGGTGAAAATCTGGTGTACTAATCTTGGCATTAAGCTCGATTACGCCACTGTCTACCTCCCTCAAACAAATGGTCAATTCGAACGAGCCAATGGTCTTATTATGAGCGGTATCAAGCCTGGACTAGTGCGGTCTTTGAAAGAATCAGACAAGCACTGAGTTGAGGAGCTCGACTCCGTACTCTAGGGGCTGCAGACCACGCCTAACCGTACTACCGGATACATACCTTTCTTCATGGTGTATGGCGCGGAGGCTGTGTTGCCTCGCGATATTATTCACGACTTGCCTCGAGTGCGTATGTATGAAGAGAGAGAAGCCGAGCTTGATCGGCAGGAGAGCCTAGATGCCCTGGAGGAGGAGCATGACGTCGCAAAAGCCCGTTCAACATTTTATCAACAGCAGGCTCGAAGATATCAAAGCAGAGAAGTACGGGCCAAGACTTACAATGTTGGCGAACTCGTTCTACGCCTACTGGAAAAGAAAGGACAAACTCAAGCCCAAATGGGAGGGCCACAAACTCAAGCCCAAACTCAAGCACATCGTTGCAGCCACAAAGCGGCCGATGACACTACTCCCTTGTTGCATTTTCCCAGCGAGCACACGTATGCTTCCATGACCGGCTGGCGCGAGGGGACCGAGGCAGCACGACAGCGCCGAGGAGGCGAGCGAACCACCATCTGATCAGCGAGACTGCGAGGATTTGCTGTTTTCTGTTGCTCGCTAGCGCTTGGAAGGAAGTGTTGGTCTACCATGAGATTCACCCACGTTTTAGTTGTGCTATGCGTTGTTCTCTGCTCGCAATGCTGCATGTGTTGTGCTGAATGACAACACGACGCCTGCTGGTGGTGTCTCACTTTTTAGTGTTTCACTTTGATTTCTTCAGTGTTAATTACTCAACTTTACATTTCAATTTTTTTACTTAACTTCTTAGTGGTTCAATTCTTTGGTGTTTCACTTTTTTTGAGAGAACAAACCTTTCATTTCTTTTTCTTTTTTTAAAAGAAGCCCTAGATGAGTGAGGCGATGCGCCACGCAGTTCCTGATCGACGGATCATGGAGATGACATGTTGATTATCCCTCTAGAGTAGGTGTTTAATCTCCTTAACAATCGCTGCATTGGCCGATTGATCTAGCTCTCATCTCATGACAGTTGGTCGCTAGTTCAGAATTGGTCTCAATGATGAGTGCTCAGACACCATTCCCGAGCAAGGCTAATTCCTTCTATGCATGCCAAAAGTTCAGCTTCCAAAGGACTGTCGCAATTATGCAGATGTTTGCAAGAGGAGAGTATAATTGAGCCGCTGTCATCCCTGGGGATCATGTTGGCTCCTCCCCCAAGGACGGAGCCTACGGGGGCGAGTTGGGGCCATGGCTCCCCCTCCCCCCATGGCAAACTTTTTCCCGAAAACATTGCTTCCCTCTCAATATTTCACTTTCCCACTGGCCCCCTTCTGTAAGATTCCTGCCTCCGTCCGTGCACCTCCTGTGCTAGCTTCGGCGTTGAAACCACCATCCATGTTCAACTTGTTGCTTAGTTGGAATGTCTGACACATTGTAATTGTGGCAGTGACACAATAAGATTCTCTCGGCTCCATTTGTGTATGTGTGGTGTGATGTTGCTTCTAGTGCCACCATGATGCTCGTACAATTAGATTTAGACAAATCAAGATCTCTAGAGCACGTAATACATTCTTCAGGTGCTTATCTCATCCGCCACTTTGTGTTCTCAATAACGATAAAGGTGGAGGAAGCAAAGATTTCTACTATACATTTTTTTGCAAGACTTCATGTTTCTTCAATCTTTAGTTGGTATCGTTTTCGCTATGAGATTTTGGACACACCAAAGGGGCTTATTCTGTTTGTTCAAGTTAAGACCTTGGCCGAGATGGTAATGCTAGAACCCATGGCATCTGGTGTGCATGCATTTTGATGTCTTAGACACTATAGGACTATTGCCTAAAAATGAAAAAAAGGCTTTTTGGCAAAGTTGTGTGTAAGCTGACAGCATAGGCTACACATTGTGTTGCTTTTGTATACATTGTAAACATTGTTTTTCGGGTTTCTATTCCAACTACCCTACTATCTTTGATGGTGTACGTTTGGTGAGAGCTTGGAAAAAAATTGACCGTTCCTAGTTTCTACAGAAGTCATGCATAAATCATGGAGTGTAGGAATTTTGTATCTAAAGTAGTGAAAATTCGGCTACCACCCTACATTCTATCTGAAGATCCAAATAAAAAAACCATTTGTGGTGTTGGTGAGTTTGTTTTTCAACCTTAGATTGATCTTATAATTTCTCTAAAGACCAATAAGAACTTAAGAAGTGATCGGCTATTTTTTTCTTCCGAAGGCTTGCTTCTCAAGCGCAAACTTCTCGCTGGCTCTAGGGATACAGTTGGCCTCTGTAACCGCATTCCAAGATTCTATTGTGTTTACACTCTACGGTCCAATGGGATTGAATCATGTACTAAAGTGTAAATGCAAAATGCCCGCTTCGTCTCCAAAATAAAGCTTCTCTTTAGCCTTCATTTTTTTCTTCAAGCCTCCATGGAGTTGGAACAACTATATATGTTCTTTAGAAAAAATGAACACGTATATTCAGTATATGTAGTTCAGATAAATGTTTCCAATTGATATTAGTTCACTTTTCAATACTCAACTTACCACTTTGCTCTCAACGATAAACTACAAAACTAGTTAATGCAGACATCCAACTTGTCAATCCATTCAAGAATCAATCCCAAGCTTGGTTGACACTAGTTTTCACTAATGAGGCTGGTTTTCACCTTCTTGACAAGCCTATTAGCGTTGTCACGTCACACCTCCTTACATGTAGGACCCACCTAGAGAAAAATGGTATGTTCATATCAATACCACATCAATTTCAGTTGCAATGTTTATACAACAACCATAGTAAATAGTAACAACCCATTTTGTTGACTCTCCAAACACACATTTAAATATAATTTAAATCATAGCATCTTATACATGGTATGCCATACAATACTTTGAAGGAAGTTTAAGTAATACTTGTATACTAGTAGGAACAAAGTTCACTAGCCCCTACTACGATGACAACATCATATCATTCTCACAACATACTACTACTAACTCCTTTTCTTCAGGAAAGACAACTCCAAACTAGAATATATTGTTCATGGTGACAAATGGACTCGAAGGAGTTTGCAAACCAAAACTTGGATTTTGGTTATCAGCACCAATTGTAGATTGCAAGGCGAGTGCTTCCCAGAAATTAAAGCTATTTTTGATTTTCCATGGGTCAGCATCATCGAGCTCCACGTCGTTGATGCTATAGCGTTGGCTTCCTGACCGTTTGCTCTGTAGCCTCATGAAGTACTTCTGTGCATGGCTCGAAATCTGGGCTGGAGTCCTACTAGTGACGAAGTACTTTGATATGTCCTTCCATTTTCCACGACCACATGCACTCAACCCATGGAGAAAGAGCCTAGAATAACCATGTTCAAGATGAACTAGTTAGGTTAATTTTTTCAAGGACATATTGATTATTAATATATTGGTGAAAAAAATGCAATAGTTGGAGTATTAAAACTTGTAACCAAATATTAACCCTTGTGCTAGTAAAGGACATCTTTGTTATCTTTTACGATGTTAATAACATAATATGTGATAATAGATGATTATAAATGAAAAGGAATTTCATAACTGCCATGGTCATATATTGATAATAGATATAAATAGACCATGATAATACTTGCAATAGTAGTTTCATTCTTTACTATGAATATATAATTAACTACTCCATCTTTAGTTGCAAGGACAAGCGTGGGTGGTATTAATTTATACTGGAAACACAATAATGAAATAAAGTCGGTTGTTCACAAACAAAATAATACATCTTGGTACTATTGTTTCTACGTAAAAATAAAAAACAAACCTCCAATTCATGATAATGAAAACCCACATAATGGTCAATAGTATGCTTTCTATTAAAATAAAATACACCCGACATCTCCAAGCGAATAATCAAAATGAAATAATTTTTTAAATGCCATGGAAAATTAGGAAGGATGAAAGATGAATAACCTGTGTTCCTCTGGGGTCCAATACCCCTTGGCACGTGGTGCAAGCACTGGTTGAGGGATGCAAATCTTATTCTCCAACAGCACCTTGTTCTCCTCCACCATATGCACCTCTTCTTGTATCTCCATGGTTTGCATAGTCTCCAATGGACGACCAAACGAAATACCCATTCCTTCCATGGCAACCTCCTTTTGCAATCCAAAGTTTTTATTCACAAGGCCATCCACAGTGTAAATGGCACCATGGTCACTATTGGTACCATTGTACTCCTTCGCTGGACACTGCAACATATGCATCTCCATAACAAGATCATCATACAAGTCTGTTACCTGTTGCATGGTCTTCCTAGGGAACCATGCTTTGAGATTGGCCATGATATCATGCTTCTTGATCTTCTCATGGTTGGTGCCATCATTGTTGTAGTAGTTGTTGAGACGATCAATGATTGATCTTGCCCCCTCTACCTCAGAGGGGTTCCACTCCTGGTTGACTCTTTGATTCATGGAGGAAATTTGAGGCTTTTTTCGGGGAAAACTTATGAGAGTTGGATAAAACTATGAGAGGTATGATACCGAAAGAGTGTTTGTATGGAGAGGGTGATGCGGAGGGTATGATATTTATAGCATCACCATATAGCAAATATTGTTCTAATGGTAAAACATGATTAAAAGAGTATAAATGCTAGTGACATGTATCTTCTGTATAAAATATTATATCCGATTTATGACATATCGATACTAGCAATTTCATATCTAATTTATTGTCAATATAGTTTCGGTGGACAATGAATGCATATTTAAATTGTACTAATAATGCCTCACCCAAAATATATATACCTACGTCACATATATGATCCATTAAGTGCTATATAATCAAAGCGTATCTTACTATAAGTCATGATATTACGCTCACTATTTTGACTTGCCATGTGATAGTGTAGAAGGTCAAACACTGACACCAGAGTCTTGATCTTGTCTATCTTCTAAAGGATGTTCTAAATAATCTATAAATGGCACATATTGCATATATATTTCTCCACTCGATATTTTTTCTATGTGCAATCAATTCAATGCACAACACAAACATTACGATTCAGATATACATATGGTTGACCGGCGAATGATTGCATGGGTGTATGATTCAAGAAAGTTAGTTCATGGGACGAGACTAGTCTTCGCATTAAATTCAAAGATTTAATCCACATGATTGTGTCAAATTTTCATTTTTGCTAAAAAATGAATTATTACATATGATCATCTCTCAAATTTCGTACGGATTTCCTTGATTCCCAAACAAAGCCTCGATATGAACAAGGCTTTCCTATGTAACCATGATGACTTGTTTCATAAAAGATACTAATACACAATTATTATGTTGCACCATACTACGTGAAGGAAAAAAATATTAGATAGGTTTTCAAAAGAAAAGAAAAATTACATAACCAGCATGATCGGTACTATGACTTTCACCATTGCTCAAAACATCCCCATGATAGACCCACCTTATATAGGTGATGGACATAAATTGATGTGTATGTGACTATCAACAAGGTCTGTATCATGTCATGTCATAGCAAATTATTACACATACTTCATGGGCACAACATATTTTCACCTTCATTCTTGTGATCAATCGTGAATTGCATAAACTACTTAACACCTTTTGAGTATTCCAGGGTCATCTAGATTGAACCAGTTATCCTTTTTTGACCCATTGCCTGCAAAACATGAAATTGCCTAATAATTTTCATCACCTAATTGAGAAAACCGAATCAATCTCGCTAGAATGTCTCATAATAACTAGATCTCACTTAAAATCACCCTTACTTCACTGTCCCACAATTACACATCACTTCAATGTGCAGCAGACGCACGTCGCCTCACCATGATGCCCTCTCACCTTGCATTGTCGGTGATGTGGTAGTCGAGCACAACCCTGTGTCGCAGTACCATTGTTTCCAATTCCTTTGTCTACGAGGGAACCGCACAATCCTTATTCTATGCAACGTGGTAGTCGAGCACAACCTTACATCATCGTACTGATGTTCTCAATTCCTTTGTTTACGAGGGAACTGGATGCTCTCTATTCAGTGCAATTTCTATTAACAAAGAACATACCACAAAATAATTCAGCTGCAAAAATAATCGGTAATTTTTCTATTTGTATTTCTTTCACTAATGCGTCCAACATTTTTGTATGACACTCATAACAAACTGAATATACACATGACTTGTGACACTTAACCGGCGTCACATAATATCAGATCGAATCATCACAAAACATGTCGAGGGAGGCTGCTACGGGTGGCCACCAGCTTGTGATGGTCACCGTCATAGAAAATGATCTTAGATGATGGTTCTTTTCCCATCACAACAATTTTCATCACAAGAGATGACATGTTTTATAGTGTCAGAACATTTTTGTCTGAACCTCGGAATTTTTCTCCATGATTACCTCCAGCTTGCCAAATTGTACCTCATGCGATTCGACCTTGCTCAACCGAGTATTGACTTCATCAATTTGGTCTTAGATTTTATTCCCCTTGAGCCCCAGCATTGTCACCTCATCACGCAGAATGTCTAGCTCCTCAACGATCTCATTATGCTTTGTGCGGGTGCCCATGACCAGATTGAACACAACTCCGGAACTTTGATACGTCTCCAACGCATCTATAATTTTTGATTGTTCCATGCTGTTTTATTATCAATCTTGGATGTTTTATAATCATTTTATATCATTTTTTGGTACTAACCTATTGACATAGTGCCAAGTGCCAGTTGCTATTTTTCCATGTTTTTTACATCGCAGAAAATCAATATCAGATGGAGTCCAAATGCCATGAAACTCCACGATGATTTTTTATGGGCCAGAAGGAAGGCAATGGGCCCTGTTGCACCTGGGGGGGTGCCCCGAGCGGGGCAAATCCCACCAGGGTGCGCCAGGAGGCCTAGGCGCGCCCTGGTGGGTTGTGCCCACCTCGGTTGCCCCTCGGACTGCCTCTTTGCTCTATAAATACCACAATATTCTAGAAACACTAGAACAAGTGATGAAATATTCATCCAGCCGCCGCAGAGTCCAGAACCACCAGATCCAATCTAGACACCATCTCGGATGGGGTTCACCACCTCCATTGGTTCCTCTCCAATGATGCGTGAGTAGTTCTTTGTAGACCTTCGGGTCCGTAGTTAGTAGCTAGATGGCTTCTCTCTCTCGCTGAATTCTCAATACAATGGTCTCTTGAATATCCATATGATGTAACTCTTTTGCGGTGTGTTTGTTCGGATCAGATGAACTTCAAGTTTATGATCAGTTATATCTTTTTATATCCATGAAAGTTATTTGAATTTCTTTGATCTCTTATATGCATGATCTCTTATAACCTCGTATTTCTTCTCCAATATTTGGGTTTTGTTTGGCTAACTTGTTATATTTATCTTGCAATGGGAAGAGGTGCCCGGTAGTGGGTTCGATCTTACAGTGCTCGATCCCAGTGACAGAAAGGGAACCGACACATATGTATCGTTGCTACTAAGGATAAAAAGACGAGAACTATATCTACCACCATATAGATAAATGGATCTTGTCTACATCATGTCATCGTTCTTATTGCATTACTCCGTTTTTCCATGAACTTAATACACTAGATGCATGCTGGATAGCGGTCGATGTGTGGAGTAATAGTAGTAGATGCAGGCAGGAGTCAGTCTACTAATTCTTGGACGTGATGCCTATGTAATGATCATTGCCTGGATATCGTCATAATTATTTGAAGTTCTATCAATTTCCCAACAGTAATTTGTTTACCCACCGTTTGCTATTTTTCTCGAGAGAAGCCAGTAGTGAAACTTACGACCCCAGGGTCTTCTTTCTCATATATTTGCTTTGCGATCTATTTTATTTGCACTTTTTATTCAGATCTATTAAACCAAAAATACAAAAATACTTTGTTGCACTTTATTTTATTTGTGATCTATTTATTTAATCTATTACAACTTTCTCCCGTCATCACGCAATT